>NC_133475.1:18832316-18957788 GCF_025370935.1 Choristoneura fumiferana | reverse complement strand
GCATCTATACGAAAGTGATGTAGCAGAATATTACCGAACAAATATATATCGATGTTATTGCCAACATCTAAATATTTGACATATTTTCTTTTTCTGGGAGAAAACTGGCATTGCATTTAGAGCAAATAATTTGACTGACGTAGTTGTATGTCAGGATATTCATTAATCAACGAGTTAATATAATATTCGCGTGGGGATGTTTCTGGGCGGCATTATTATTTTGGACTTCGTAACCGACGTAGCGGATATTACCTCGTATATTATTCTTACTCTAAGACATGAATGGTACCTACTGACAGTAAATTGTCATTTTGATTGAAATGGCATCCGCATACTTTTCTTATTAAGATCACTGTATAGTAATCGAGAATGTTCAATGTGTACATGTCGTATTAATTTATTATATCGAAATCTTTTTATCGATATCAAATCCCTAGAACTTGCCCCGAGTTTATTCCAGGGTACGTATATATACATACAATCGAGGTAGCTGAATCACGTACCAAAGCTTAGTCTATGATACACTATCATTTCTTTGGAAAATGTATGGGATGTCAACATGAGATTTAATAGAACAAAGGTTCCACCTTGGTACCTACATGATTTAGTTTTCTCAAGATATACATAACCCTCTTTCGGAAGTCCCATATAGTATGCAGGGTGGAAAGTTGAGATGGGGCAGCAAGGGCAGCTACTAGATCCCTTGCTGCTACGCGCTCTTAGGAGGAATTTACTAACTATTTGAGTGATGGACAATCGACATTCACAGATTTTTGATAAATGTACAGTCAGCGAAAAATCGACACAGATTTGACTTTTTTTTAATGCCATTCGTCCCATTTCTATAAAGGATTAACACACTCTTGAGACTAACTAAGGTTAGAGTACTAGAACACCCAGAAATCAAAGAAACCTTTTCCACACAGGTAAAATTTAGTAAAGGTCCCCTAAGAGCATTTTCGCGTAGCAGCAGGGATCTAGTAGCTGCCCTTGTTGCCTCATCTCACCTTTCCACCCTGTATAAATAATACAGGCTGTCTCTGGCTTTAAATGCAAGGATTGATTCTTCTACTCCCAAAACTCAATGGTTTTAAATTACCGAGTCGGTTTTCAACTTTTCTAAGGTGATTAGTTACTTTTAAGGTACCGAAAACTAAACAGCAATCTTAATTTACATGTTTATAACCAAGTAATGACCTTCACCTCCTGGGATCTTCGCCCACATGCCCCTGAGTAATCAAAAGGGTCCCCATTAAGGGGAACCGGAGAATATTCAGAAATAAAGCTATTTATAGCTTCGACTAACATAATTATAGGAATAAATGTATAGTGAAGTTTATCCGAAAATTAAGGCACGAGAGCTCGTTTAAGATTATCGTGTAAAGTTATATAATATGTATAGTGATATAACAGCTTTATATTCCTTCGGAATTGGGCTGTTGCTGGGATATAACTACCCAAATTAGATTGTGTAGTTATTAAGTAGGTAAACTCTAACTAGGTTTCCGTCGTCAGGAAACTTGCACACACATGCTAAGCAATCCAACGGTGTGTGTGTGAAGTTTCCAATCTGCACTGGGCTCGCGTGGGAATTACGGCCAAGTTCTCAAATTCTGAGAGGCCTGCATCCAGCAGTGCGATGCAGCGCTAACTATATAGGTAGGCTGCTATGATGTTTTGATGATTGAGATGAGAATGAGAATGTTTTTTTTTTGTATAACTGTGTACATAGGATGAAGAAAATAATAAATAATGGTATCAACAGTTGCCTATACAGGCATACAATTTAATTTAACTTAAGACTAATTTTACAGTCTGTTAAATAAACTCTCATCTATTATAATTTGTACTAGACATTTATTAAATATAGATTAAATAAAATAAAATAATAAGAAAAAAAGAAAACTTACCTAAGAAACCTTACTAAATATATCTATATGTTACTATAAAAATAAAAATTATAAAAAGAACACCCCATCCAAAAGATCTGCCTGTGGCAGAGTTCCCATGATGCTGGCCGCATTACCCCTTTGGATCGCAAGGGCCTTTATGATATACTTCATATCGGCTGACCAAGGCCCTTAAAGTTTATACAGTAAGTGCCGCAAACTCGTAATCTTTTAATAAAGAGGAGTACTTGCGGCGCTTGAGGAGTTGGGACTGATCAGCCGCAGCGCCGGCTTGTGAGCTAGTGGCCTGGATGTGGGACAGAGCGAAAGTATCAACGCATGTAGCGTCCCACACCAGGGCCCTACCGAGCTTCCACGGCACCAGGGTGACGCCGTCTGGAAGCTTGCCATCGTCCCTTGCCATGCCAGCCGGCTCTAAAGCCGAAGGCACTGACGCGGTGGCAAGCGACCGACGTACTATGTCATTTATGGTGCCATGACGGTACATACGGCCGGCGCTTCTAGCACACGAAAGACCATGTTATAATAAATGTATTTATCTTAGTTATCAAAGAATTTCTTTAATTTAGGTACATTGTTATAATGATTGTAAATTAAGCGAATTAACTCGTTGAAGTGGCAATGGGCAGACCATAGACGGAGAACAGATGGCCGTTGCGACCGAAAAGTTCTCAAATGGATACCACGGATTAGCAAGTGCAGCGTAGGATGTCCACCAAACGGTAAATGCAGGCCGCTTCCAACAAAAGCAACTGGGGGTTCATTTATGGGGGAGGCCTATGTCTAACAGTGGAAGTCTTACGTGATGATGAATGATTGTCAGCAATAGGTACTTTTTAGGGTTCCAGAGCCAAAATGGCAAAACAGGAACCCTTATAGTTTCGCCATGTCTGTCTGTCCGTCCGTCCGCGGCTTTGCTCGGGGACTATCAATACTAGAAAGCTGTCATTTTGCACGAATATATATGTAAACTATGCCAACAAAATGGAACGAAAAAATTCAAAACAAAAATTTTTTAGGGTACCTCCCATAGACGTAAAGTGGGGGTGATTTTTTTTTTCTCATCAAACCCTATAGAGTGGGGTATCGTTGGATAGGTCTTTCAAAAACATTAGGGGTTTGCCGAGACGATTTTTCGATTTAGTGATTTGTTTGCGAAATATTCAACTTTAAAGTGCAAATTTTCATTAAAATCGAGCGCCTTCTAAAATCTAAACAGGTGGATGGAAAATTTTTAAAAAACTATTTTAAGAGTAAATAGCCGCCTTAGGTATAAAATACACCTAAACTTGGTAATGGCTACGGAACCCTATTTTGCGCGTGTCCGACACGCTCTTGGCCGGTTTTTACTCCGAGTAATAATGCTGAAACTAAGAAAAGCGCTTTGTATTTTTAAGTAAACGTGTAGAAAAATATATTTTAAAAGGTCTGGTTGTAGGAGAAGCGGTGAAAGAATGTGTCTGGGCTTGGTTGAATTAAGACTTAATTTACTTACACATGGAACGTAAGGAGATTATTCTGCATGAACAGTAGAAAATAACGGACACGGATGATCGTAACCTAATACGTACTCCGTTTGTCACAGTCCAATTTACGATTTTTTTGACTTCGAAGGGTAGGAAAACAGAGAATGATTAATTGTTCAGTCACTGATTGTAATGTTTGACCAGGCATGACTTTTTACAGAGCGGTCCGATTTGGATAATTCTTTTTTTATTGGATAGGGTATACCTTGAAATTGGTATTATATAAATTTGGAAAAAAAATTACGCCAAGGGTGGTTTTTAACAAAAAATTAAGCCGCCGAAAAAACTGAAAAGCAAAAAATAATAAACCTTTTTGTTAAACCTTAATCTAGGTACCAGCTTGAAGTCGGTACCCCAGCACGAGCCAGGGGATAGAAGCCCATCAGGTAGACGACTATAAGTACACTCCTCCTGTTTATTATTTTTTATTTTCAGTTTTTTCGGCGGTTTAATTTTTGGTAAAATATATTTAAAGGATTTAACTTTGTAATCTGCACTTATTTTTTTTCCTTGTTATTTTTTTATTTTGCCCGTTAGAAAAAAAAACATGCACATCGGAAAATTGCATAGTTTACAAATGCATAGTTTACCTGTAAAAAAATTCGTAGACGAATACGCAAGGCAACAACTATAAAAATATTATTAAGTACGTGTAGAGTAAGAAACCTTTTTTCTGTCTTCGGTTAATCACGCTTAGTTGAAATCAAAATCTATGTCGTCGATTTATTAACGTGATCAGCACTTATTGAAGTTTGAAAGCCACGTCGGTTGGGGAAAAATCGCTCAAGAAAATTGCTAAAGTATTTTTTTGACTTACCTTTTGAAACGCAGAATTGACAAAATCTCAAAATAGCAAAATATATTTTTGATGTTGAGTGAATGATATTTTGAATGATGTTCATAAGCTCCAATAAGTTTTTATGAATTTCGAGGTACAAAATACTAATGCATCGATTTACTCATACTTAAATCCCGAATATTATTTTGTTTTAAAATATATTCTATTTTAAAATTAGTATCTAAATCATAATAAAATCGTATTCAATTAAAAAATAACAAGATCATCAAACTTTGTACACATTCTTCACATCTTATTCATATACCTAATATAATATTATCAAATCATACTTTAATTATTTATTTTCATCAATATTAAAACACACAAATAATAAAAAAGACTTACCTCGATCAGTTCAAACAAAATCTAAACTCGAAAAGTCAAACTCACAAAGTATTCCAAACAGGAATAAGTCCACCATGCTTGGACCTGACAGGTTCCTCACAGCTTTAGCCTATTATCTAACCCATTCACTCACTCATAACATTCACATTTCACCAAATAAATAAAAACCGTTCATTCGAAAACTTTTCGGGACCGAGAACTAAAATGGCGACGTCCGGTCGCCACGCGCGCAGATAGCAAACTAAAGGGCCGTGGGACTTCCCATACGGAAGCTTGAGTCTTCCATGTCATTACAATTTTCCATTTCATGTTCATCAATGCCGCGGTTGATTACACAAGGTTTAATAATGAATGAAAATTAAGGATAAAGGAGAACATTTGCGGTTTCGGGCTTTCGCTTAACATTCAAATTGAGTGGTTTAAGTATACATACATGCGCTGATATTGACAATATGATCTTTGTAATCTTCAACGCTATGAAGTAATTAGAATTTTAAGGAAACGGCGTAAATACTCTTGTCTAGATTCTAAATACGACTTTGTTTCTTTCGATGTAGACACTCTTGATATAGGTACGGTACCATGTACTTAAAGTATATTGAAGTATATGTCGAAAAGCCCCCGTCATTTCAAAGTTCAATATCTCAAAAACGGCTAAACCATTTTTTTAAAACATAGCTGAAAACCACCGCATAGAAACCCGCTTTCACGTAAAAAAACTGCATGGAAACTAGTACATCTGTTCAAAGAGATCAGACAAATCAGTGCTTCTAGTGAAAAGGGGAATATGACGAGTTATTTTTTATTACACCATCACCACCACCTTATGTTTTTATTACACCATTGGATTCCGTATTGTGACAAACGGATATTATCTCCTGCTAGATTTTTCGATTACGCTATTTTTTTTTTATACGACTGGATGGCAAACGAGCAAGTGGGTCTCCTGATGGTAAGAGATCACCACCGCCCATAAACATCTGCAACACCAAGGGTATTGCAGACGCGTTGCCAACCTAGAGGCCTAAGATGGGATACCTCACGTGCCAGTAATTTCACCGGCTGTCTTACTCTCCACGCCGAAACACAACAATGCAAGCACTGCTGCTTCACGGCAGGATTAGCGAGCAAGATGGTGGTAGCAATCCGGGCGGACCTTGCACAAGGTCCTACCACCTGCAACCTGCACCTGCACCTGTATGGGCATAACTCACCGTTTCTGAAGGCATATTTTCTATTTATCTGCTATTTTTTATCAGTCACACCATAAAAAAAACTAAAATAAAACGCTACTGACCTAAAAACAAAGAAAGTAAGGTTTGTGCCTCTACTGAAAAATAGCGATTTCAAGATATTCCCTTTTTTACTGGATGCACTGAAATATTGCTGTCAAACTTAGAAAATCCGTCTTTTCGGATCGGGGGTAAAAACAGTACCATTTAGAAGACTTGCAATGACTTCTTTCTCGTATAGTAAGTTTTTCAGTTAGGTACCGTTTTCGTTTAATCAGACATAAGAGAAAAACTTTCGGGTCTAATAAATGAAAATAAATGATAAAGAGGTCTACTCTACTAGGTATCGAAAAGCTGATAGATTAGATTAGATTAGATTAGATTTATTTATTACCTTTTTGAAAAAAATACATTATAGCACATGTCAGTTAATTACAAGAAATTCACAAAAGGATTCGTCAAATGTATACAAAATAAATAAATCTTATTAAGTATAATAAATAGTCAGCGAGAAAAAATAAATAATTTAAAATGTCAAATTAGAATTCAATTCAATATAATAAATAAAAGCAAAACAAGAATATTCTTAATCTTAAGTCAAATTTATGCAATAGGAACCAAACGAACAATCAAATAATTAAAATGTCAAATACAATAAAATTAAATATGAAATTAAATTCAGTTCACAAAACTGTGAAAATGACAACAAACAAAAACAAGAGTACAAAACAAGGTAAGTAAAAATGAAATGCATATATTGATGTCAACATAAAATCTCACTGTATTCTTTTAAAGAGTACAATGACTTGTCTAAAAGAAGTTTTTTTAGTGTGCGTCCAATGTCTCATCCGAACATTCATTTTTTATGTCCGCGGGTGCCTTTCATAGCCTAGGCCCAAGACGTGCGGGTTTTATTCAAGCAGCGCCAACCGCCGCGGCACTGCTTGCAGTCGCCCGGTCTGGCGGGTTATTCTGCCTGGGATATTGACACGTTTAAACGAATTAATATTTTGGCGTGTAAACATAATATCGTAAACGTACTGCGAATAATGCGTCAATATCCCAAATTTCTTAAATTGATCCTGCAAGAGTCCTAGGCCTTAATCCTGCCATCGTGCGCAGAGCTCGCTTCTGGATTTTAAACACTCTGTCAGAGTTTGTCGAGTTTCCCCACAAGATGATGCCGTACGACAAGAGTGTATGAAAATGAGCATGATACATTTGGATTAAGGCTTTCCCGGACATAAAGAGGCCTAAGTTTCGTAGGCAAAGACGATACTGCACAATTTTTCACAAAGCTTGTCTACATGCTCTTCCATGTTAATCCAGCGTCAATTTCAAATCCCAGAAACCTGCTCGTACTCACAGCGGTAGTGGACTTTAACATGAAAGGTCTCAACATGGTTCCTGGTCTTTAAACACACACACGTTGGACTTTGTGACGTTCATAATAAGCCCATTTGCCGCAAACCACTCCCTCAGCTGATTGCACACGTCACTCATCCCTTCTCGAGCTGCATATAACTACTAGCTCTCACTACTACCGTTGTGTCATCCGCAAACAACACCACTAGACATCAGCAACAGAGGCAACGAGATCATTAATAAAGAGCAAAGAAAAGAGTGTTTCCCAAGGCGGACCTTGTGGGATTCCAATATTAACATTACCCGGCCTAGATTTGACCTCTTTCGTGAATTTGAACCGAGACCGTCTGTTTTCTGTCTTCAAGAAAATTTAAATATCTGCAAGGCTTTATTTTTAATTCCATAGTGTTTGATCTTTTCTAACAGTAACTGATGATTTATTACATCAAATGCCTTGGAGAGGTCACAAAATATACCTGCAACTTTATTTTGTCGTCCAGAGCCGTTGTAATGCAATCATATAGTTTATACGCAGCTAGTGTAGTAGATCTGTTTTTCTATAGGCAAATTGTTTGTCAGTCAGTAGGTCATTTGTCTCAGATGGCGCATTAAGCTATCCGATAAAATCGACTCAATAATTTTTGAGATATTTGGCACTATGGTTATCGTCTAATGGCTATCTGCCGGAACATCTGTCTCCTTTACCCTTGTAAACAGGACACACCCGTGTGCTTTTCAATACATCCGGGTAAACTCCACTCGAAAACATATTGTTGACGAGCTCAACCAGTAAATCCCGAGTGACGGCCAGACATACAGGAGTGTGTTAATGGAGATGTCGTACATACAAAAGAGTTTCGCGAGTCTTCATCATCGACCTCAATACGCGGTTTATGTCTGTAAGTGTTATTGTGGGTAGAGTAAAGTCTGGAATGATAACCTGTGGAATGGCAGCGCCATATTTAAAATTTACTGTCAAGCGGCGCGGCCATTTTGAAAAAATCTTTCTTGACTGCAGTGACACCTACGAATTAATTTCGCGAATTCGCGAATTTTATTAAAAAATATCACCAAAAAAAACTACTTTAATTTTATAGATAAGCCTTACAGTGATAGTTTAGCATAAAATGGCATATCTAATTAAATAACAATGAATGACCTTCAATTTCTGTGAACTTTATTATTCATTATCAAATATCTGATAACCAAATTTTTCTCAGTCATGTATTAAATAACTATAATTACAAAATAAAACAATTATCTGTAGGAAACACTGATTTATTTCGTAAAACATTAATTTATTTACGAAACAAAGCCCTTTTATAGTCTTTCAATATCATAATAGATATAATACGAGGTTTCCAAAATACCAGCGCACGGCAGCGGCCACACAGTGAAACTTGAGTAAACGATAAGAACGAAATTTCTTCCGTAGTGTTGTCGCGGCCGTTAATAAATGCCATCCTTGTCTATTTATGAACGCATTCTGCACGAATAAGCAAGCGAGATATAGGTCTACCAGTTTATATTTGTTAGTGAAATACGTCACCCGCCAACGACCGGGAGCCGGTCGCTTGCCACTCAAGGGTTTTTGACAGCGTGCCGGGAGCCGGTCGCCTGCCAAACAAGGGTGTGCCGGGACCCGGACGCTTGCCACTCCAAGGGTTAACATCGTGTAGGAAATTCACCAAGTAATTTACAGAAGTACATGTGTTACATCGCAGGGTGTGTTTAGATGCTACCGTAAGGAAGTGTTGGTTTAGGTGCTCAGGTACTCTGTTTGGAGGAATTTCATTGGCCTGTTCATCTTTTAGTAAAAAGGTATGTTTCCCCGGTTTTGATGATATTTCCTCGTTTACAACGCGCCACATCTCCTTTGACGGGTTTCTGCTATTTTGTATACGACTCTCAATGTACTGTTGACGGGCCGTTAAGGTTTCAGATTTAATCAATTCCGAATAGTGACTGATACCTTCTATCAAAACCTTACAATCCGGATATTGACGTTTCATCTCCGTCAGATCATTATGACTTAAAATTAGTTTTGAGAGGCTTTCAGTCATCCACGGAACATTATTTTTCTGCTTAGAATAATTTTTTTTAAGGGGAAAATGTATGTCAATATAATGCGTCAAAATGTTAAATAACCTAATAAATTTATCATTGATACTAATTGAAGTCAAAAAAATAAATTCCAATTATAATTCTCAATGTCCGTAAAAAATGCTATGTATGATTCGTCAGTAAATAATCTTTTTTCAATATATTTATTAGGTTTGCTACAGTGCAGTGAATCAAGAGAAAGGATAAATGACTGCGCATTATGGTCACTTATAAAAGTGTCAAGTGGCGCCGCCACGGTGACGCGAGCGCAGGCGCTCGGAATCACCCCACAGTCAATAGAAGTCGAGCTGTGCGCGGTCACACGGGTTGGAAACGTGACACAATTCGTGCATGAGTAACTTTGCAATATTTCTTCAACTCGTTGTCTTAGGATATTTTCAGACTGAAAATCAACATTTTGGTCGCCAACCAAAATAAACTTCTTATTTTCATCAGTTAACCTACACAATAATAGTTCCAGATTATTTAAATACATGTCAAAATTACCATTTCCGGTGCGATATAATACAATAATAATCAAATTCAAATTACTAATCTCAATGGCAGTGATCTCAAAGTGCAACTGAATAGCAAGGCTTTGCAAGTCGTTTCGCTGGCGATAAACAATACCCACTCGTGTGAACAGCGCGGTGCCACCGTGCGCGATGTTTGTGCGGCAGTAGTTATTCGCCAGTTCATACCCACATAACCTAACTCGATCAATCTCGTTTTTCTTGCACCAAGTCTCACTACAAGCTAATACATCTGGCTTTTCAGCACTTACTAAGATATCTAGTAACGCGGTTTTTCCACAAATAGATCGTACGTTTTGGTGCACTATTTTAAATTTCGTACTTGAGACTAGTGTGGTCTTGCTTTGGCCGGCGGACTTTCTAAGTTTTTTGGCAAAACAATATTGAAACGCCTTATCGATACACCAGTAGGCCAGTGCTTCACGTCTCTTACCAGTCGCTGTTTGTCAGCGGGTACGTCGAGCTTGAAGGAAGTGTAGTGGCCCCGGGTGACTACCAGCTGCTCACAGCGAGCATCTGTGATGCTCATCTGGGTCTGGAGGTGCTGAAGAACATCTTTCACCGTGGTACCTTCTCCAAGATTAAAGACGTGCAGGCTGACAGGACGCGGCGCAGCAGCTCGGAGGCCAGGCTGTACTTCTGTTTGGGGACCTGCATTGATTACAGTTGGTGGACTCTGAGAAGTTGTTTTCGTGACATCCAGCACAGAGGGCAAAATTTCCTTCGCGATGCATCGGCGTGGGTCACCTGTGGTATCCTTCACATTTGCCGTCTGAGACGCTGACGCAGCCCGGCGGGGTCGGCCGCGGCGCTGCTCCAGTTCAGGATGAGCGAGCTTATTGTTGTCGTTTTGCACTTTGCCATCCGTCACCAAGATTCGATCAGGAACTACTTTATGGGGAACGTCATGTGGGTCACTTGTGTTATCCAAGTATTCCAGACCCTGAGGACCGGACTCATTTAGTGACATGTTATTCAAAAGTTGAAATCTCTGAGGAATTTGTGGGACATTAGTGGATGGTGATGAATATTCTAGTGATCGTTTTTCATGGTCACGTAAGTAAATGTATTTTGCCAAATCCTCAATTTGTTTTTTCTGGCTAGTAATTTCGTGCTGTTGTGATAAGATTAGGTCATAGCAACCATTCAATTTGTCCCTCATTTCTTTCATTATTTCCTCAAAATTTAAAATAACGTCCACCAACCTTTTATCCACATCCTTTCCATTTGTCTTCATTTTAGTTGGAGCCATGTTCTAGATTTATATGTCACAATGTCAAAAATATAATTATTTGTTATTATGAATTTGTTTTATTATAGATAATGTCAATAAATTAATAAAATAAAATAAAATACAGAGCAATTCAAATTTGGCTGTTTACAGTCCAGTGTTGCCAGGACGACTATATATTAATTACGACTATAGATAATTTTCTCGCACAAAAATCGAATATTCTATTCATAGAAGGAACTTCTTTTTACCCGACAACGGCAAAGCCAAAAGGAAGGGTTACGATTTTAGAAGTCTACGCATGTGCGTCTGTTTCACAGTAGCGCGTACTCGTAGATTATTAATCCGATTAAACCGAGCAAGAAATACAATAATTCAGCGCATGCTAGCGTGTGGTGTATCATTTCATTAGATAGCTCTCAGAAAAAGATGTAAAGGTTTCTTAGACAGATTTTGCTCAGAATAATGTTTTTATTAGCTAAGAGTACCTAAAGCGATCAAAATGATCTAACTTTTCAACTGTAGTAAAAAACACAAAAAGAATCTCGGACAAGAACATTTTCTTGTTTCAAACTTCCGGACCGTTAATTCTTCCCTTGTCGGTTTTAAGTTATTAACTTATTTTTGATTTACTGTAAGAAATCTTCGAGACAAAAGCTTAGCATGCAAAAGTGTACACCATATTTTGCTTACTACACTTATCAGTATGGCGCCGAGTTGTGGGGGCGTGCGGCTGATTACCAGCGTGTATTCAGGTTGCAAAAGAGAGCTGTACGGGCAGTCGTTGGGGTGAGTCAGGAGACGTCAGCAAGAATGTATTTTAAGGAGTTAGGAATACTCACACTGCCCTCGCTTGTAATATTCCAAACAGGTGTATATGTATATAGTAATCTGTGCAAGTATGGTAGGCGCGCTGATATGGCAACCCACTCGCTGCGTAACCCTCAAAGGCTCCGTCCAGTCAAACGACGGCTCGCTAAGTCCGGCAAAGTGACTCATGTTGTAGGCCCGACGGTGTACAATAAGTTGCCCGAGTCAATTACTTCGGCTCCGTCGTTAGACATTTTTAAAAAAAGACTGAAAAACTGGCTTGTCGAGCACACATTCTACAATTTTGATGAGTTCCTTAAATTTCAGCCAACGGCTATTATTTACTGAAATTATTTAATTAATTAGTTCTTAGAATATATTAGATTAATTTAACAAAATGACATGTAATAATGATATTACCAATAAAAGAGTATGAGTATGAGTATGAGTATGAGTATCCTAATGCTGCGGAAACGTATTAAATCTAGTAGGTATTGGTATTAGCGGACTGTTTACCGCAACTCGACGTCAAAGTCAAAATATCTTTATTCAATTTAAGCTATAACAAGCACTTAGTTTATGAATGTCAAAAAAAATCTACCACCGGTTCGGAAAAACCTCTGCTGAGAAGAATCCGGCAAGAAACTCAACGAGGTATATTTTTTTACACAGATTAAAATTTACAATATTATTAAATGATATCTATACATCACAAGTATTTAACACAACTTTATTTTTAACACAGTGTAGGTTCGCTATTTGAAGGGATCGCTAATGCGGATCGGAATTATTTCCAAATATCCCTGTCAATGATATAATCATCAACTTTATAATACGCCTTAAATATGAATGTCTTCTTGACAATAGATTTAAATTTTGTGTCCGTTAGTTTCTAATATTTTTTAAAATTTTATTATAAAAACGTATGCAATTTCCCAGAAACAACGTTTTGGTTTTAGCCAGTCTGTAAGATGGAACTTTAAGCTTCCCTGTATTTCTATTAGCCTTTGGCTTATCGACGTTAGCGGGAAAATCACATTTGTTCTTCCTTACATGGGTAATTATTTGAGGTGTAAGATAAATGTTACAGAAATAAAAACACACATTTTGATGTGGACTGTTTTATTTTGAACATAAGGATATGTACCGATAAGATGCTTTATATTATAAGAGATCGATAAAGTTTATTTTGGTTAAAAAAAGCAAAAATCCAATTTTAACGGTAACGAAAATGAGCATCGAGACCACGAAAAAGAACATTTTGTTTATTTTAAAATCTTATAATTGTACTATTTGAATGAAAATCCGATCATAATGAGAAAACGAATAAGCATTATTTAATTAATCAGGTATCAACAGAAATAGACAATCGATATCTATATAAAAAAAAATTAAAACTTGACCACGAAAATGACTAATTCAAATTGTCATTTTTGTAACCTTTTAAATACTATCTAGAAATTACTTAATTAAAGTAAGATTAATAACTTCAACTCACAAACCAAAACAGTTTTCAATACCTTCCCCCCCGTGCAGGTCTACGGTAAACCAGAACGAAATTATGTTACAACGAAACAACACAATAAAATGCTCCTCTAAATGACGAAGTTTTCTTTTAATATTTAGATATATACATTTCACACGTACATTCAGGGCAAAATAATTCTTGAACCTCTCACCAGTTATCAAAATTGGCGACGCACTGGTCATAATTCCTATAACCACACCTGGAGCAAATGTTGTTGACGGTCAACCATTCTTCGTTTAAATCAATTAAATCAATAACGGCATAAACGATTACACTGTAAAAAGCAGAAAATTCTATAAAAAGTGTTCTGTATTTTTTCTACTTGTAGGGAAAATCATCTTTTTCGTGGTCTTTAATCAGTTTCGTGGCCCATAGGACCACGAAAATGATGACCACGAAATTGAAAAGCTCTTACTTTCGCGGCTCTGCAGTAAATATCCTATAGGTTTGAAGCAAATAAAATCAATCCCTACTAATAACCCTACTTAACCCTACTATAATATTATAAATGCGAAAGTAACTCTGTCTGTCTGTCTGTCTGTCTGTTACGCTTTCACGTCGAAACCACTGAACTGATTTTGATGAAATTTGGTATATAGATATTTTGAACCCCAAGGATCAACATAGGATACCTTTTATTCCGGTAGAGGGCGCCACCGCGCGATAACCTAGATCCGCGCAGACGAAGTCGCGGGCTTAAGCTAGTATTGAATAACTTAACTGCAAATGACACAGCACCAGTAAAACATTATATTTATTTACCCAATACTTACCAAGTCGCAACCGTAACGAAAATGACGCTCGATCTTTGACGCAAATCTAACTGAACCTTTATTACATTATTAATTATAGATAAATAATTAAGACTTGCGATAAACATTATACGTTATATTGACGCAGTTTTATTTTCAAAGTTGCTTATAGTTAAAAAAGGATTTACAGGAGGTTTGACCTCTTTTTTTTGTTTAAAATATACTTTCTCAAACATGCTCGGAAATGTATGCGTTAATATCACGAAATAGAGACATGAAGTTTCTCATTTATGGCTGCCTACCACCTCCCTACATATCTTCTTGGCCTAGGCCATGAAGTATGTATGAAAATCCATTATTGTCCGCTGCTCTAACTTTTTAAATTTGCTTACTAACATTAAACTGACAAAAGAAAAATTACAAACAGCCAACCACCACTACTCTGTAAGTATTTGCGATGCGATGCGATGCGATGCGACGGACGGACGGACGGATGGATAGATGGACGGATGGATGGACGGACGGACGGACTGATGGACGGACGGACGGATGGACGGAAGGACGGACGGACGGATGGATAGTGGGTGGACGGATGGATGGACGGATGGAAGGACGGATGGATGGATGGACGGACGGAAGGATGGACGGACGGAAGGACGGACGGACTGATGGGCGGACGGACGGACGGATGGATGGATGGATGGATGGACGGATGGATGGATGGATGGACGGATGGACGGACAGATGGATGGACGGACGGACGGACGGACTGATGGACGGACGGACGGATGGACGGAAGGACGGACGGACGGACTGATGGACGGACGGACGGATGGACGGAAGGACGGACGGACGGACGGACGGAAGGACGGACGGACGGATGGATGGACGGACGGATGGACGGACGGATGGATGGATGGATGGACGGACGGATGGATGGACGGATGGATGGACGGACGGACGGATGGACGGACGGACGGATGGACGGAAGGACGGACTGATGGACGGACGGACGGATGGACGGATGGATGGACGGAAGGACGGACGGACGGATGGATGGATGGACGGACGGATGGACGGACGGATGGATGGATGGATGGACGGACGGATGGATGGACGGATGGATGGACGGATGGATGGACGGACGGACGGACGGACTGATGGACGGACGGACGGATGGACGGAAGGACGGACTGATGGACGGACGGACGGATGGACGGAAGGACGGACGGACGGACGGACGGACGGACGGATGGATGGATGGATGGATGGTTGGATGGATGGATGGATGGACGGATGGAAGGACGGATGGATGGACGAACGGACGGACGGACTGATGGACGGACGGACGGATGGACGGAAGGACGGACGGACGGAAGGACGGACGGACGAACGAATGGATGGATGGATGGATGAAATATTTCCTCACATTGTTTGAGAAAAGCACTATACAAGCCTCGGCCAGAACAGGGATTGCTGGACTCGTTTTTTCCGGCCTCGTCTACGACTCGGCCGTCTACCCCGAACTCGTCCATCAATCCCATACTTCATGGCCTCTGCAGTAATGTACTATTAATAAGTGTGGCTACGAAAATGATGGTGTATTTTGGAACAACGGGAAATGTAGAAAAAAATAGTCTTATCAATGTCCTAATTTTTTTTATGTTTGCATGCATGGTATATCATATTATGAACATTCAATCCATGTTTTAAACAGCAAGTTTTTCTATACCTTGTATTTTTTACAATACTACAAAGTAATCAGGGATAATCCGAACCTGACCACGTAACTGACTTTTGTGCAGAAAATTTAAGTTATTGTGGAAAAAAAGATAAAATAGAATAAAATGTATTTACCACAAGTTTCAGTGATAATATCCTAAGCAACTTAAAAACAATAAACGATATATTTCTAATTTTATAACTGAAAATTTGAGTCTGAACACAATTGAACCTCTCGAAATAATAACCCACATACATGATTATTTCAAAAATATAAAGCGACGGCAGGGTTGTAGGATACCTGTTTCTTTAAAAAAAGATCTTAAAGTTGAGTCTGAGTCTTGAAGTTTCACGCGTCTTCAAATTATAAATTGCTCTACTTGCTCTCTTTTGTAAGATAAAAATCGACTCAATGTCTGCAGCAGATCCCCATAAAATAAGGCCGTACGAAATAATGCTATTAAAGTAAGCAAAATACACCAACTGTGCCGTCGCCACATCGGTTAGCTGCCGTCTAGCTCCCGCGGTAACTCCACGTCTAAGTGCGCCTATTTTGCATGAGGCTGTAGACACTATTCATGCCAGCCTAGATCCTGGAGGAGGAGGTGTAGTGCCCTGTTGTTCGCCACATCAGAGCACTCCAGAAGTATGTGAGTGGCTGTCTCTTCTGCCTCCATGCATGCTCTGCACAGGGGGCTGTCTGTAGCACCTAGATTATGTAAGTGCTTTTAAACCTAGTAGGAGTACATAATTTACGATCATGCATTTGCTAAGCAACAATAATCTTCCTTTGCTTCTGCCGTAATCTTCTTACTGTAAACGTTAGTGCAGAAATGGGGAAATAGATTTAGAGATGGGCCATACACATTAATTACAAAATTTCCGCGGGCCAGGGAGCATTTATTGAATAAATTTCATTCTAATCAAGTAACAACAAAAATAAGTCATGTAGGTATCTAAAATAAATGTATTGTTTTGATGTGATTAACGTCGAAATTAGGCGCTAAGTTACCTACTTGAAGTAACTCGTAAAATACACTCGAGATGATGGTCAGACATCCTGTCCCTAATTTGTTTTTGCGATGATTAATTGAAGAAAATACTTTCTCACAGATGTATGAAATATTTGAATATTGTTTATCGCGGGCCGGATTAAATTTTGTCCCGGGCCGGACTTGGCCCGCGGGCCGCTATTTCTCCAGCCTTGCGTTAGTGTATTCAACAAACCATGCAGTTGCTAGTATTCTATAATACTACTACTACTAGCTATAGCTAAACTATGGTAATAATCACCAAGTTAGAAAATACAATTCGCAACGGGCTTGTGCGCATTTTTTGACACAGTTCAATGATATTTTACCTACACAATCATGATTATCATTTTCCGACCAGATTTGCTGTTAAGAAGACAATTATTTTCTAAGGCATATTATAAAATGTTTAATTATGCCATGGATAAATAGCAAATTTACTGTGCTAAAAACCGGCCAAAGAGCGTGTCGGTCACGCCCAATATTCAAAATTAAGTAATTTTTCGTAATGTTTACGGAATCTTACAAGTTTAGTTATATGTATTTTATACCTTAGGCTGCTATTTACTCTTAAACTACTAATAATTTTCAAGAAATCTTAGCCGTTATAGTTTTGCAAATTTGATATAGGTACTTATACTACCGTCCTGCATTTTTTCAAAATTTTCCATCCAACATCTTAGATTATAGAGAATAAGACGCTTGATTTTAATGAACTTTAACGTTGAAACGCAAACAGATAACTGAGGCGAAAAATCCGTTCTGCCAATCCCTGTCCATCGATACCCCACACACACTAAACCCGGATTTTTAATCCCAAGGAAAAAAATTAAACAAAGTTTCGTTATTGTCAAAGTGACTTTTCAGGGGATTTGAAGGTATGGGCCCGCTAGAAATATTATAAAAATTTCTTTTGTTACCATATTTTTTTCTATTATCGATAAAAGAGCCGTTTTTACGGGAGACAACTTATAAGTCTTCTTTTGACCGAGAAGTACTTGGACCGGAGTCCATCCTTTCATATAAAAATAAACGAAAAACAACGAAAACGTAACAATGAACAACTTAACTTCAATAAAAATATAACAACAATGTCGACAATAAAAAAAATAACATAGCAAGAGTCACTGGCAAACGATTACGAATTCAGTCTCGAATGTTAGAGTATTGAGTGACGTCTCGCGTCGAGCGGCCCACAGCTTAAAAACCCGGGTGTAATACCAGAATAAGAAATAAAATTATGCATACGAAAACAGTACTCTCTTTGTAAATTAATATATCAAAGTATAAATGCCGAAGTAAAGATGTTCATCAGTATATGAAACATTTTTATCTTGATTAAGAAATACAGTTTTTTAATGGGAAGTCGATTTCTGGCAAATGTGGAAAGAATAAAATATCTTGAATTCTGCAAATGTTTTCCGATAACGGCAACACCTTTGTTTAAATTTTTCCATGGGATTAAAAATCCGGGTTTATATTTGGTTAGTCGAGAAAAAACAACACTCCCACTAATACGTCTATGGGACGCCTAAACATTTTTTTACTACAATTTTGTCTGCGTAGTTGCTACATATATTCATGCAAAATTACAGCTTTCTAGCATTAATTGATAGTCTCGGAGCAAAGCCGTGGACGGACAGACAGACAGACATAGCGAAACTACAAGGATTCAGTTTTTGCCATTTTGCCTACGGAACCCTAAAATATACGTCTGTTTAAAAATATATATACCTCGTTGAGTTTCTTGCCGGATTTTTCTCAACAGACGTTATTCTGAACTGGAAATATCTACACACAAAAATTGACTTCTTCTTTTGTCATCTATTTTCTATTTTATTTAATCATGTGAAGCAGCAGTGTTTGCACTGTGTTTGCAGTGTTTGTGGAAAGTAAGACAGCCGGTGAAATTACTGGCACTTGAGGGATCCCATCTTAGGCCTCTAGGTTGGCAACGCATCTGCAATCCCCCTGGTGTTGCAGGTGTCTATGGGCGGTGGTGATCTCTTACCATCAGGAGATCCACTTGCTCATCTGCCATCCAGTCGAATAAAAAAAATATCCGACCTATTCAGTGTAGCCGAATAAAGTTGTTGGAGTGGAGACCACGAAAGGGGTTCAGGAATGACGTGGGGAGGCAGCTGACGATTTGGTGGAAAGGACTGGATGCGGAAAACTCAGGACCGCACAGAATGGTCTAAAATGGAAGAGACCTTATACTCAGCATTGGGTAAATCAAGGGTGAAGAAGAAGAAGAAGAAGTGGCACAAGTCGTTGTAGAACCAACAACTCTGCAAAAACTTGGATTTCTGGAGATAGTGGCGCCGTCATAGCGGTGAATGACGTCACTAGAACGTTGTCAACAAAGAAGCACGTTGGAAACAAAGAGCACGGGGTCATCTGATGAGAAATGACCGCCGCATAAGTACCAGCAACTCAAGAAGAGTCACTGGTCTGTGTCTGTGTGTCTATTATTGCGTGGTCTATGTCTGGTGTGTTTTATTTGACAGACACTGAAAATTTAATTTTATGGCACTGAAAATCCATTAAAGTCAAATACCTACTCTAAAATGTTTACCGGCTCCCGAAATAGAAAAGATGTGGATGTAAATCACGAGGAAACAAAGAAAAAATGTTTTTCAAGAAACAAGGATAATTTGTTTCAAAGTCTACACATTGAAGGTTATCGCCCACTAAACCTTACCATGTTAGGACCTTGACCTTTTCCATATAATATTCTTAATAAGTTTTTGTTAAAACATTTTTAAAAGAAGCTTTTTGCCGATTGTACATTTAGTTAATTTTCTCGCATTGTCATCCAAACTACATTCTCGTACCAAATTTCAAGTCGATGCCATTGACCGTTGAGGAGTTCCGCCCTGCAGCGACGATCCCGGCCGGACCGCCAGAATTTTGCTATCAGATTAATGTATTGTCACTGGACTGGAAGTGGGTCAAATTTAACTTGCAAGATTTGACCTACAGATGTGCAAGTTGCAAAAAGTTTCCAAAAAGTTGGAAAATTTCTCGAAAATATCTGGAAAATTTCACAAGAAACAAGGAAATTAAAATTTAAAAAACGGAAAGTTTTAATCCCCATACAAAATTGTGACAAGTTTCCGAAATTTTCCTATGCGAAAAATTACGCAATTTTGGAAACTTATCTTTGGCTCATCATTAATTTGACCTGTGCAGTGCATATCATGTATGTACAAACATTGCATACTTGTACTATTGCTTAAACAGACAAACGTATACTTCCATTTTGCAACCATCCACAGAAAATCAGAGTATCAGTTTGATCTGCTCTAGATTAAACTGGATACTTTCTATTGTGTACTTGTACCTACTTTTTGTTCCCGTGTATCTTTTATCTATTTATCTTCCCTGAGACCATTTTCATATTATCCTATCCGATATCGGTATCCTACGCCGAAATATTATGAAATATGATCCGATATCGGATCGGATAATCTGAAAGACAAGGTACATATTTCATACATTTTACTTGCCCCAATATCGGTATCGGCGTTCGATACCGATATCGGATCGGATAATCTGAAAACGCTCCGAGTATCTACATTTATGTTCTCTTTGGTCTATAATAAAACCTTTTAATGAAACGGCTCTGTTTTAACAATCCGTCCAAAGAGATCGAGAACTAACTGCCAAGAAAAAAATAAACCAGGAAACGTCAAAAATGACTTAATAGTGTGTCTAAACAGATTTTCAAACATTAACTTGAAAAAAACATAAAAAAATTCTTGTGAAATGCCAAACCCGAGGCGACGCAAATTTTTGGTTCAGAATGATGGTAACGGAAAGAAAACGACAAGCAAGGGTGCGCCCGCGCCGGGCAGGTACAGTCAACAAGCAGCGTCACATACTCACACAGTGATCTTTTAAACATTTGAATACCTGAGCGACCGAGCTCTGCGTCGGCTAAAGTTTTGTCTGAGAAGAACTTGTTCATTGCTGTGAGGCAATCCCACTGGAACCATGTATATTTCTGAGATTAAATCTATGCTATGTCTAGCTCAGGGTATCAAACTATCTCTATATTAACTTTTCCAACGCTCGAGCGATACTTCATTCGTTATTGAAAATAATAAAGCTTAACAAACAAATGGACTTACATGCGCATTTATAACATTACTAGCTTTTGCCCGTGGCTTCGCCCGCGTGGAATTCCCCGTGAACTGTGCATTTTTCCGGGATAAAAAGTAGGCTATGTCATTCCCTGGCCCATAAACTATCTCTTGACAAACATACAAACACACAAAACACACACTTTCGCATTTATAATATTAGTATGAATTTAGGATTGAGGAGGATTATTTACGTAGTCTGCCTAACTATCCTGCACATAAAAGACCAAGGTGTAACAATATATATGGCCAAAGAGTATGGACGAGCATACTGCCCAGTATTTTAAGTGGATTTCCAAGTAAACTACAAATAAAACTGGAAAATGTACCCGGTAATCAGATAAGACGTGTCCTCAAGCGATATTTCCTAACTAAATAAATAAACTACATGTGTCTATTCTACCTATTTTGCTAATTAATAATGTTATATTGTATTAATACTAACAATTAATAATAAAATAATAACTAATTGTATTAAAGCTCCTTACCTCCAATAATCTTTATTACCCGAATTAAGATTAGAAGTTAAGCTATGTAGTTTAAACAGAAATAATTTTCAGAGAAATAAACAGTTTACATTTTTTTTAGGAAGAAAAGATTAGGTTTTCTTGTTAAAAGATATTATATTTTCTTACAAGTATATGCTCCGACCGGGGATTCAACCCGGGACCAAGCTTCGTAGTCAGGTTCTCTAACCACTGAACTATGTGTGTGAGAGTTTTAAACAGTGTTTTACCCAATGTCCCTTTGACATCCTACAAACAAAACTATGCTTAGCCCACGTATAGCCAAGCCCCGAGCATTTTCTCATCTTTATTCATCATCATCATAGGACGTCCACTGTTGGACATAGGCCCCCCCCCCCATAGACCTCCAGTTGCCTCTGTTGGAAGCGGCTTGCATCCACCGTGAACCCGCGACTTTAACCAGGTCATCCGTCCATCTCGTTGGTGGACGTCCTGCGCTGCGCTTGCTCCGCGGTCTTTATTTTCTCAGAGAAAATACATGTGCTAGACGTCAAGAATAACATGACAGAAAAGATAGGCAAGCAATTTACTTGATCTAATTTTCTCTCATAAGACTCGCTAATGAAACTTTTAATGAATAGGGAAGTGGAAGAAAACGAGGGGATAACAAACTTCCAGTGTGTGAAAATCATTATGAACACCTACCAAGTGCGAGCCGGGCTCGCACACTAAGGGTTCCTTTTATATCTCTTAAAAATGAACTCACTAGATCTAGAAAAGTTTTATTTTCTAAGACCGACTGACGCTTGACCGATTTTTAACATCAAATTTGTTGATATGCAGAATATTTCTTACTATTATTATTTGAAATTTGATGTTTGTATGATTAAACGGAAACAAAAATAATTGGTACCTACCTACGTTCCTTGTAATATATTACGTACAGTCGAGTTCATAAACTTCTGAGCAAAAATTTGATCAAAAATATCTGAATACGACTCTATTGTCAACGGCGTAGAAGCGTGTTCAGATATTTTTGATCGAATTTTTTCTCACAAGTTTATGAACTCGACTGTACCATAATTGTCACCAATCGTATATAAATCATATTATGATGCCCACATAGACATTATCATTTTTCAATTACTTGTGCAAGGTCCACCTGGATTGCTACCACTATCTTGCTCGCTAATCCTGCCGTGAAGCAGCAGTGCTTGCACTGTTGTGTTTCGGCGTGGAGAGTAAGACAGCCGGTGAAATTACTGGTACTTGAGGTATCCCATCTTAGGCCTCTAGGTTGGCAACGCATCTGCAATACCCCTGGTGTTGCCGTTGTTTATGGGCGGTGGTGATCTCTTACCATCAGGAGACCCACTTGCTCGTTTGCCATCCAGTCGAATAAAAAAAAACTCTAGATACAGATTTTTTAATGGAAAGAGATATTAATCATCAGCAGTATGTTTCTCCAGGCTAAATTACAATTGTATCTGAACTTCTTTCAGCCACTCAATCTCTGACATGAAAATAAAAATGGGAAGACAGAAAAACAAAACGTTGCCCAATTCCCCGAAAGCAAGCGGTTTAGAAATGGTGCCCGAGCGAACCGAGAGCTCTTCTTCTATCAACGACACTCGCATGACTCTAGTGGACAAGGACGTTACCGCTAGTTCCAGTAATATCGACCTGTGCAACATATTCAGCTCTTCCAGCGAGCTGTTACCATTGACTCCACTATCCAACGTGTCCAGAGAGATTCTACCAGCAGCGAATCACTCACCAGGCCGACGGATGGGGAGACAAGTCACCTGCAAACCACGGCAGCACCGCGTGAAGGTCCGCAGCCCAAAACGCCGCATTGTAATGCTGGATACTGCAGCCGAACTCAAGACTAGAACCATAGCATCCGATGTGATAAATTGGGCGGAAGAAATGGAGCTCAACCCGCCTGTTTTAGAGAACCGTTTTATTGAGAATGAGACGATAGAGTATGAAAGGAATAGCGATCATTCGTTGGATGATATGTGTAGAATATGTCACGGAGGGGAGAGCTTATCTTCTGAGCTGGGGCGGCTGATCTCTGCGTGCAATTGTCGAGGAACGGTGGGAAGAGTTCATGTCAAGTGCTTGGAGAGATGGCTGACTGAGTCAGGGAAGACGCGCTGTGAGCTCTGTGGCACTCGCTACGTTACCAGGCGGGTACATAAGTATGGCGTCCCGAAAGCTTTGGTCATGTGGATTCTGAGCCAGAATGCTAAGCAGGTGAGAAGTTTAGTCATCACTTACAAAGTAAATATATGTGAATAGAACCAATCATATTATGGTACAGTCAAGGGCAAAGATATCGACACGGCCAAAGTTGCAAAAATATGTATACACGGCCTTAATGTTATACATATTTTTGTAATTTTGGCCGTGTCGATATCTTTGCCCTTGACTGTAAGTCCGAAGTGGTCTGATGGTTTGATTTATGGCTTTTCGAGCAGAGAATCGCGGCTCTACATCCGCTCGTCCTCTGTGTTTTTCAAAATTCGTGTGCGAGATTACATTTCAGAATTACTGCGAGCTTTACGGTGAAGGAAAACATCGTCAGGGAACCTGAACAAATTTGCGAAGCATTTTACTGAAGTAACAATAATAGGTAGGCCTCCAAAATAATCAACAAAACAACCCCGAAAATGATCGAGGTTTTGATTGCACCGGTACGGTGATGCTCGTGGCAGCCAACGTGTTAATTGCTTGTAGCGCACCGTAGGTATTAACTATCAAACCATTTCGTTCCTGACCCACCCTAGAACCTTAGCACAGTTATCGTTTACTTATCTGGGCGATGTCAAATGAAATAGGTCACGATACAATAAAGAAGCGTTTACACCAATAATGTGCGAAGATGTGTTGCGGGGATTGTGTTTTTCACTGAACAATAGAAACGCTTCATTTACACATCCTCGCACAGCACATCTTTGGTGGAAACAGCTGAGCGGAGCGAGGCGAGGTAAATGAAGCTATTGGTTCACGAAAAACACATTCTTCGCAACACATCCTCGCATATTTGGTGCAAATGCAGCTTTATCTCGATGACTGGTCGATTGTCTCCACTTCATTATGCTTCTACAGAAACACAATTCTAAATAGTTAAGTAAACTGAATTTACTTTGCGCTTTCTAAATATTCAAGTTTACATTTCAATATGCCACTTTGAAACATTATCAAAACGTGCAAGCTTAAATATTTCTGAATAATTTTCCTTATAAAAATATCGTCAGGTTATAATCATATTTTTCGACGGTAAAAAAACATCTATATAGCCATAATTGAGACTTGAAAAATACCCGCTATTATTTAGTAACCCGATATTGCTCTGTGGGCAGACATGTTTAATCAAAAAGATATCTTCATTTTTTAGACTGAGAAATCTCGTAGACTCGTATTGAAAGTCCTTTTGCTATAAAAAACACCCTTATTTTTTTATATACAATTTTATAAAAATTTTTGGACTATGAGGTACTGACGAGGCTTGAATCATGAACTTTTCTCAATTTTGTGAATTTAAGGGTTTGCTTTACGTAAGGTGATTCTCCAGTTACCACCCATACTTGGTGATATTTTTTTTGTCTTGTGAAAATTAAGTCTTGAGAAAGAATCACGGATTGATGCGATACGTAATAGTTGGATTAATGTGTGTATGTAAACTCTTTATTGTCCAAAAGAAAAGGCGGACTTCAGCATTTGAGTGGATGAGAGGCTATCAGATAGGGATCGAAAAAGAGTGAGTTTAAGAGTCAGAAGTAGTGGAAGCTGCAATACAGTGCTTTAAAGAAAGAAACGCAGCTTTATAGTACGATGATGACTCGTAAATCTATTTTTTATCACACTTGCTCGTAAACAGTGTCGAAACATGCAGGCTACCTTGGTTGCAACCCCCCAAATAAAACCCTCGACCTTAATGTGCTTGTCATGAAACCCGTGGTCGGTAAATGAATCATTGCCCGTACTAATTTTCTCGTCATGAAGCTCAAGGACGGTAAATGAATCGGTGCCCGTACTGAAGCTGTTACGCGTGCTGCTGCAGGACCACATGGAGGAGGCGGAGGGCGGCACTGCCAAGAGCGCAGCCTAAGGTGTCGCCAATATTTGGAAGAATTATATTTTTTCTTTTACAAATATAAAATGTTACTCGCAAATGTGATGAAAAACATTGTATGTCGCACGGGCGGTACTAGAATTACGAACATCGACT
This sequence comes from Choristoneura fumiferana, assembly GCF_025370935.1. Lineage (NCBI taxonomy): Eukaryota > Metazoa > Arthropoda > Insecta > Lepidoptera > Tortricidae > Choristoneura > Choristoneura fumiferana. The sequence continues at coordinate 18,932,010 of NC_133475.1, read as the reverse complement.
CATTAAAGCCCTCAGTCTTCGACTTCGGGCTTCTAATAGACTCTCGTTCGTAATTCCTTATTTACCGCCCTTAAGACACAATGTACTATTAATAATTATAATACCGATCACTTAACGCATGCGCTAAACAATGAACTTTTAATATCCAGTACAGCTGGCATTTTTCTCCCTCCACTGGATTAAGAGTTATACTATTATTATGTATTTTCGCACCCTTTGTTATATGCGAAACAAAACAAACAAGTTTCCCGAAACAGTTAGCGCCTGTATCCATGAGGTACTCATAACAGGAGTTGCCTTTATCTTTACCTTTGCACTATCCTATCCGATTGATGCTTCGAACTCGTGAACTATTAATTCTGCCAGTTGAATTCTGTTTCCGGGATTTTACCAAAATGTCCATAATATTTTTTTAAATTTTCTAACATACACAACATGTTACATGTCTGTTACATAGCGGTTGAGATTTTGGAATCCAAAAAAGTAGCCTAGTTGTCAATACATCATCATTACTGCTCGAAAAAAGATAAACAATAAGTACAATCTGGTAATTAAAGGAGTGGCCACACCGCTGCTTTAAAAACGGTGACGGTACGGAATCGCAGTGACGCATCGTATGCGCACCATTTTTATCGCATGCTCTCCACACCGCTGCTTAAAATACAGAATCGCAGTGACGTGCCGTAAACGTCAGGGCTTAACCGAACAAAACTCGTGATGTTTACGGCACGTCACCTCGATTCCGCACCGTTTGCGTATTTTAAGAAGAGCGCTATGGCGCTCCTTAGTGCTGAACCGAAAATGTCCTGCAATATCGTTTCATAGCACTAAACCAACATTTGGTTACTATTCGCGTTTGTGAGAATAATATACGCTATAACCTCCCTAAGTCCCCGCGTACAAAATTTTGCACATAATGTCCAATCAAATGTAAACTATTCTTGATTATCATTAAGTTTAAAATTCTTGCATTAAACATTTGACGCCGGGTCTCAGGAGGATAATGTGAGCAAAGATTTATTTATTACTTACTATACTGTTCGAGAGGAAAGTGCTTTGCAGCTCCGGTCATAGATGTTTTAGTCTAAACCTTATTTACGGCCACAACTTCCATTCTACTCATGCCAGTTTGATTGTTTTCTGATTGAGTTATGAATCGCCACAATCAAGTTTTCCAATATCTATAAAGCCAGGCGCTCAATAATTATAATTATTATACTAATGAAACAAAATATTCTTACCTTCTATGTGTGAAATATTGTGATCCAAATTATACGTCAATCGATCCACTATATTATTATGACATACAAATCCAACATAAATACAAAATGTTAATGCGTTTCCGGCCCTCTAAGAGCTCATTTTCAAAGAAAGCACGACGCTACCACTACCAACCAAAACGAATGACGCGTGTGTGTGTGTGTGTGTGTGTGTGTGTGTGTGTGTGTGGTGCGTGTGTGCGTGCGTGCGTGCGTGCGTGCGCGCGTGTATGCATGTGTGTGTGTGTAGATGGGCGTCGGCACATGGGCTACTTTTTATCCCGATATTCCCACGGGATAGGGATAAAATCTCGAAATAATAACCAGTGAACTTGAGTCATGAAATTTGGTTATAAAACAAACGTACGTAACCATAGAGTTCCAGATAAGAACCATTTAATTATTTCAAAAAAAGAAAATGGTTTTGACGAAAAATTACATTATGACTTGCGAAAATTATGAGACATGAACCGGGCCGAAAGTCTCCTTAATCACTTTTTGTTACCTTGTATCTATTGTCAGTTGATGGTGGACAGCCTGGGCATAATGCTGATGTCTCCCCTGGCTGTGCTGGCAGCCTGGCTGTCTGGGCGGACCCTCGCCGGCCTGATGACCCAGGAGAGCCACGTCACACCCTGGCCTCTGGCTTCGACCTTCGTTCTTGCCTGTATGACCCTTGTAAGTCACTTTGCAGTCACATTAAAAGTAAGACGGTATGTACAATGTTAATCTGGCTTGCTACCTTAATTTCAGATTCAGACACTAAAGAATGATTACTTAATTAATGAAAAAAAAAAACAACAAAAACCGGACTACCTTTTTTTCTTTGATATTTTAACGAGGTTATCAGATCCATTGTAATTCTTATATTCTTCTCTCAATTCTTTTTTTGGAATCCAACATACCTATACATGTAAAGATCGAGCAAACAAAAAGAAATTAATAACATAATTTCAAAGTCACCACCAAGTTAGTACTAATCTAAAAACCAGTATCCTAAATTATAATTTGATCATCAAAATTCAATCACCAAAATAATAGATCGGTCACCTAATAAATAGATCTGTTCTTTAATTCAATGCTTCTACCTATTCTACTAAGGTAGGTCTGGTTAGGTACGACGACGAGCGAAGCGAGGAGTGTTAGGTAAAACTGCGACTCTCAGTGCGCGAACCGAGCGAGTGAAGAGAGCGTGCCGCGGCAGCGGCCGGCGAAATACCAGAACCGATTTTTTTTTGATTATTTTATAAAAATAAAAATCAATTGAAATCAATCAAAATAAATCAATAAAACTAAAAAAATATAATTATATAGCTATGCATGAAAAATAAAAGGTACCTTGTTTCCACTGTTCGCACTCCCAGACTAACACCGCATCAACTCAAAATAATACACCATTTCAATTTAGACTTAAATCAAATTTCTGGAAGGTCTAACTAAATTAAAATGGTGTATTATTTTGAGTTGATGCGGTGTTGGTCCGGGAGTGCGTGTTGCTATTTTATTTCCTCGCAATCCGAGTGAAAATCAGAGTGTAAAACGCCTCGAGGTGTTTATCCACGTGGCTATATGAACGCCTCGGGTAAAATGGCTCGTTTTATGCTCTTGTTGTACAATCTACTATTTATTACTAAAGGAACGAGGCAAGCCTTGCTGGCCAAATGGTTTGGGCTATAGCATCTCAAGTAGAGAAACGTAGTTTCCAACTCAGGCGCGTAACTCTGAAAAACTCTTGAAATTCTTAGGTGAAATTACAGTTGAAATTTACCACGAGCTTTACGGTGACTTTATGTGGCGTAGAACTTCAATGGTGTGTGTGTAAAGTTCCCAACCCAAAATGGGCCCGCATGGGAAGCCCTATCATTCTGAGTGGAAGCCTACACAGCAGTGGGACACATATAGGCCAAGATAATGCAATTTTCTTGCGCAATATAAATTGATGAGTTGGGAATTGTAAGATGATGATGAGTTTTCTTTCCGCAGGTATGTTACTACTGCTGGATAGTGTCAGCAGCGACAAGACACGCGCTGGGCTGGTGGATCTGGTACCGGTCACAGTACGAAGTGCGGCTGCAATTCACAGACATCGACGAGATAAACTAACGTAACCAAACAGCATGTTTGCAAGGCATCACTACCATACCCTTAGTGTTTAAAGTGTAGAAATACACTGCATCGAAGTTACGCGCCCGAAATTTTGCCACTTTTACGCTTCGACATATTCGGTTGATATAGTAAAGTAGCTGGTACATATATGTACAACACTACAAAAAAAAAACACAATGTTTATTTTGCAAGTAGGCCACAAAGGGCACTTTTATATGTCACTTTTTAATACTACCAGCGCTTTGAAAAGACCATTCGAATTCCAAAGACTCTTTAGTTACTAAGCCGTGTCTTTGTTTGAAGAATAAAGATTATATCTAACTATCTATCTATTTACCATCATTGCCAAGAAGAATGCGCCACAAGAAACTGGGCAGAACGACAACTCGCCACTTGCATCCACCGGCAGTTGGTGGCCTGCCAAAACCTCGCCTTGCAGTTTGTCGTCGTCACTCCAGAAACTATCTCCCCTAATAAGTGCGAAAATTGCGCACTAGTTATCGAAGTGGTTACGCCTGCAATGCTATTTCAATCTCAAGTAAAATATTTGCTAAAATTACGCCACGTTCCTACGTTATCAACCGCGGAACGTCAGTTTTCACCCGACCGAAGTTCGGATATATGCGCCAAAATGTGACGTTATTTCGGAAATAGTTTGCTAGTTATTGAAAAAGCATTGCAGATGTAATTATATCAAAAATTGGTCGCGTAACTTCGGTAAAGTATAGACTTCTTTAATACGAAATGAAGAAGAAGATAGATATACACAGCGTCAGATTGCAGATGCTTTGCCAACCTAGTGTGTTAAAATGAAGTAAGAAGTAGTGCTTGATCAGTATTAGTGTTAGACTTTGGTAGCGATACGAACGGACCTAGCACAAAATTGTAATTGATTGATACACCTATATAATTAATTCACTCAGGCCTTACTTTGTGCAGGTCCATATTATTGAACTACACCGTTCTGCGTAAAATTCTCAAATTTTAGCGCAGAGGCAAGGTAAGGTAGTGTAGTTCATCAAAACTGTTTATGTGCCTTCGTCTGATGATGTTTTATTGTTTTATATTAATTTAGCTTAGGCTGAGATTAAATTTTGGTTGTCGCACCGTTGCGATGTTACTAAACGATGTCAAATCAAAAACCTGCTCAACATTTACATTTACAAAATTAGAGGTAGGTAATTGACCTTTTTTTAGTATGAAACACTATGTTAAGACAATTTATGCTCAGTTTGTTATTTGCATTCCCGTTATTAAAGCCAAATGTATAATTATTATTTATTCAATGACCAAATAAATAATTTGTTGTAATCCACGGCAAAACTGCCCTTTTCCGTTTGGATCCTGCGTCACTTACATTAATTTTGTTGGGAAAAAAAATAGAAAAGCAACCTAACAACCGATAACAGAGGGTCAGTCTTTCCGTAGATTGTAGCATTGGTTTGTGAAAGTAATATGATATTTTATTTACATAAAATGTTTGCTCGCTAATCCTGCCGTGAAGCAGCAGTGCTTGCACTGTTGTGTTTCGGCGTGGAGAGAAAGACAGCCGTTAAAATGACTGGCACTTGAGGTATCCCATCTTAGGCCTCTAGATTGGCAACGCATCTGCAATATACCTGGTGTTGCAAATGTTTATGGGCGGTGGTGATCTCTTACCATCAGGAGACCCACTTGCTCGTTTGCCATCCAGTCGAATAAAAAAATAAAAAATGTTAATCAGTCCACATCATATATCAGAACTGTTTTAAGTCTATTCGCTGGAGTTTTTTTTTGGATTAACTTTTATTAACTTGATTTTAGTTTTCAAAATTTATATAGAGAGAGAGAGAGAGAGAGAGAGAGAGGGAGAAACATTTATTTACACATATTCGATACACATAAAAATACATTAGATGGAAAAAATAAAAATAACATCGAATAGTATAAAGTGGACCCCACTCAGCATATATGAGATGCTTTTTAGGAGATTGCGGTGTGCAGTCGGGGAAGATCCGTTATGGCCGACTGGGAAGGGAAGGCACGGCTAGTACAGTCGAGTTCATAAACTTGTTAGCAAAAATTTGATCACAACACCAGGGGTATTGCAGATGCGATTTTCATAATCGATTATATTTACAAATCCCTAATTCGGTTTTATACAACAGTTCAGTTTGTTCCACACGGTGTCTCAAAATGAGTTGTACATATTATATGAAACCAAAATTACGCGACCGAAAATACGCGACAACTCAAAAAATTACGCTCGTCTGGCTTCACCCTAAATAGTTTAGATTGAATACGATTATGAAGTACAGACCTAGGTATGAAATAATCAAATAACGTAAATTACAGTATGGTACAGGTAGATTTAATTACTGCAATTCTCTAACAAAAAAGAAATCTGACGGAAATATCTGAACACGACTCTATTGTTAACGGCGTAGAAGCGTGTTCAGATATTTTTGATCAAATTTTAGCTCCCAAGTTTATGAATAGGCAAGGATAAAATTCAAATTCAAATTCAAATGATTTATTCAGTAAATAGGCCGCAATGGTCACTTTTACACGTCATTATTTTAAACTACCAGCGCTTTCGGAAAGACCATCATTGCCAAGAAGAATGCGCCGCAAGAAACTTGGCAGAAAGTCATTTTTTCATAAAAATATAATTACAAATAAAATACTTAAAAACTATATTATACAATTAAAGAAAAAAAAAGAAAAAATAATAATAAAAGGAATACAGGGATGTATGGGGTCCCTTAGTTACAATACTAAACACTAACTATATCTAAACTATATTTACGTTCAGTGGAAGTGTAGAATGCTTCCACCGTCATAAATTTTAAAATTAGATAATTAGAAGGCCCATTACTTCTTAACATATAAGCACGTAATTACACCGGTGTCACTGCCCAATTATTGTGAATGTCTTTCATGTTAGTAATACAGAAAGAAAGCATCATTTTCTTGGTATTTCTCGGTATTTATGGAACGGCGGAGAGTGTAATCAAATGGAAATTACTGGAATATAGTATATGGGTCATGTTTGTAATATTAAGACGTTAATTTGAAGAACTTACAATGTATTAGAAGTACAAAATGGTAAAACTATTTTGTATTATATCTAGCCTAGAGAAACATAACTGGGCCGCTTTTACAAGCTTTTTAGGGTTCCGTGTTCCGTAGCCAAATGGCAAAAAACGGAACCCTTATGGATTCGTCATGTCTGTCTGTCTGTCTGTCCGTCCGTACCTATACTGTTGAAACTTGATAAGTAGATGTATTCTGTGAACCGCATTAAGATTTTCACACAAAAATAGAAAAAAAAAAACAATAAATTTTGCTCCCCATACTTAGAACTGAAACTCAACATTTTTGGTAGCGTGTGGGGTATCTTTGGAGAGGTCTTCAAAAATGATATTAAGGTTTCTAATATAATTTTTTTCTAAACTGAATAGTTTGCGCGAGAGACAGTTCCAAAGCGGTAAAATGTGTGCCCCCCCCCCCCCTGTAACTTTAAAATAAGAGAATAAAAAAACATATAATGTACATTACCATGCAAACTTCCACCGAATTGGTTTGAACGAGATCTGGTAAGTAGTTTTTAATACGTCATAAATCGTAAAGTAAAGAAAACTTTTATATACTGAGCGGCAAAAATCTGGCCCTCAAATGTATGCAGAAATAGGTAATTTTGTATGGTGAGTGGGCCAAATTTTTTGCTGCTGAGTATATTATGTTACTTGCTGCTACGGAACCCTTCATGGGCGAGTCCGACTCGTACTTGTTTTAATATGCCTTGATTGTTGTTGTCGGGTCAAATCCTGCGCGTTTATTTTGACCCTCTTTCAGTGGTCAGATCAATTTGAACTTTGGCATATGATTTGACTAGCTTTTGCCCGCGGCTCTGCCCGCGGCTCCACCCGCGTGGTATTCGGTTATCGCGCGCTGTTCCCTCGGAAACTGTGCATTTTTCCGGGATAAAAAGTAGCCTATGTCACTCTCGGGCCCATAAACTATATCTATGCCAAAAATCACGTCGATCCGTCGCTCCGTTACGGCGTGAAAGACGGACAAACGCACAAACACACTTTCGCATTTATAATATTAGTATGGATTAATTAACTTGGATGACAATGCAAGTGTCACCAAAAACTACAGTCAGAAAAAAGCTTGTATATTGAAATTTTTGACATAAATTTATTTGGGTTGTTCCCTGTCGCTTACACTGAAGAAATGAGTCAGGTAGAATGGAAGGATTTTATAAAACGATAATTTTATTATGGTGCGCATGCGGTAGGTACGATTACCATTTTTTTAACGGTATCTCATTTGTTATTATTATTGTTTTTGCTTATTGTATTGGTACGTATTATTCTTATTTTGTTTGTATATTTGTATATAGTAGGTGTATTTTTATGTTAGGATTCTTTTATAGATTTGTGTATTATATTATTTAAAGCAATGTATTGTAGCTTCCACTATTTATTTTAATTTTTAAACTCACTTTATGTCTGTCCCTGACTGAATGCTCCTCTCATCCACTCAAAGGTTGACTGGTAGAGGTCCCTTAAGGGATAAGTTCGCCTTTGTACATATATTTAATTGTTTGTCATCTGTGTTTGTTTACTTATTTTGTACAAAAAAGAGTTTACATATTCTTCAATATATGCGACAGGAGACTGAGAGTGGTTGAAATGCTCGTAGAACTACCCATTAATCTCTATTCCATGTGGGGAACTGTCAACCCTTAATAAGACAGAGGTGATTTAGCGAACACTGGCTTTGAGTTGGAAACTGAACCTTATTAATTTCATAATACGTCACAATTTAAATTGTAATTATTGAAAATACGAATAGCTTTGAAAATATACTTTATCATTATCAGGTATATATGTATTCGATAGCTGCTTTTGATTCTGTGGTAGTATGCTCCAATAAGTGGGGCCTTATTAAGGGTTAAATAGACTTGTAATTACTCTAAAACTGTTTTTGCGAATAGCTAATAATTTATTCTTATTCTTATTATTCTTACTGACCACGTCCCAGTTCGAAAAACCTCTTAGCAATAACCTAAGCAACAATAGGAACCATCGCTAGAAAACCTGCTTTCAAATGAGAAAACTGGATTCAAATCAGTCCACCCGTTTAAGAGCTACACGGTGCCACAGACAGATACACAGACACACACAGCAGTCAGACTTATAACACCTCTCTTTTTTGTCGGGGGTTAAAAAGAAGGAATTTTTTACCAAAATCCGGATTTTAAATGCGCGACGTAAGCCAACGTAAACTTCAAACTAAAATGAAAAAAAACTGACGTATTTCATGTAAATTTAGGATCCAGACTCGATAACGACAGTCTTACAAAACGAAAGCTCAAATTGTTCAAGTTAGTGAAACGCCCTATAATAAAGTAATACTTATCTGAAAGTTTTTCAGCCGAGACACGAATTGACTCAATTAGAGTTAGACTGAAACATTTTGAAACATTTCGCGGGTTAACGGGCGTTAATTCAACTTATAACTTGAGAAGACTGATTGCGTATCTTTATTTTTAACCCCCGACGCAAAAAGAGGGGTGTTATGTTTTGACCGCTATGTATATCTGTGTGTGTATGTGTGTGTGTGTGTGTGTGTGTGTGTCTGTCTGTGGTACCGTAGCTCTTAAACGGGTGGACTGATTTGAATGCGGTTTTTTTATTTTATTTGAAAGCAAGTTTTCTAGACTAGACTCTACTTTTGGTTACCGTACTTGCATTGCGCCAACAAACTGTTTTACAATAAATTGTAATGTACGTGCTAATATTAATAAATAAAATAAATAATAATTATCTTAATATCATCCAAATTTCAAGTCGATTCCATTAATCGTTTAGTAGTTCCACCCAGCGGAGACGATCCTGGCCGGACCACCAGGATGTTAGGTACTACCAGATTATTGTATTGTCACCACATACATAAGTAGCCACATTTCAAGGCGATCCGATTACTGGAAGTGCATCAAATTTGCCATGCAAGATTTGACCCGCACATAAATAATATACCCTCAGTCAAGGTAACTGAGTTACTTACCAGGTTGGAACTTTTGTGAACATGCTACTAATGCTATATCTGCCAAAGAAATAGCAGCGAAATGAGGGCTATCGCGAATGAATTCGCCGCTAGAGGCGCTAGTGTAGCATGAGGTCTCCGAAATGTCAAATCTCATAGTTTTTGGGTGAGCTACGCAGGTTTATTTATAATTAGAATAATTTTGTGAATATTTTGAAATATCTGAAATTAAATTATGGCAATTATGCGATACGGGCAATGAATTTCTGTGTTTTGAGACAGTTTTGTCTTTCGGAAACTTTTGTCCTCATTTTTTCCGAACATAACGGGACTAAGCAACACTGGGTTGCTGGATATTTTATGGTACGGTTTTAAGGTGTATTAAATATGATTTTAATCTAAACTTGGTTTTAACGCCCGTAATAACAGACTCTGAAAGCCATACTTAAAAACCTCACGCAACAGTGCGCCATCTAGTGAGACAAAAAACGATAGCCCTCATTGGTTATGAAAAGGTTCCACCCTGGTACGTGAACATACATTACAACTATCATAAAATCTTGTAAAAAGGTAAAGTGCTTGGACGGCTTCCTGCTGTACAGTCACGTCTAAAAATATGTATACAAAAACAAGGTTCATAAATATGTAGTCATACATTGTATCAAAAATATTTATCTATTACTGACACCAAAAAATTGTATTCATTAAACTTTTTCAGTATTATGTAATCACAAAATGCTTCAGAAAGTTGCATACTTAAATAAATTCCATTTAATGTATCCACCTCGTAGGCAAATAAGTATACATGAATGGGTTCCATATACATATAACACACCAATTTGGAAAATATTTGTATACGCCGTTTGATTCATAAATATGTAAACACGATTTGATATTTGATTCGTTTTGAAGAATTACTGTTTTGTTAAGATTACATGTCTGTCTCTTTCGTAACCTGCATGCGGGCAGGGACATACATACTACGAATCCATCATCCCAGCCTATATACGTCCCACTGCTGGGCACAGGCCTCCTCTCAGAACAAGAGGGCTTGGGCCATAGTTCCCACGCGGGCCCAGTGCGGATTGGGAACTTCACACGCCACCATTGAATTGCTTCGCAGGTTTGTGCAGGTTTCCTCACGATGTTTTCCTTCACCGCAAAGCTCGTGGTAAATTTCAAATGTGATTCCGCACATGAATTTCGAAAAACTCAGAGGTGCGAGCCGGGGTTTGAACCCACGACCCTCTGCTTGAGAGGCGATAGGTCAAACCACTAGGCCACCACGGCTTTTTACGAATCCATACTCCATTAAAATGATATTATATACTGGTGACCCGTTCCGGCACAACACGGTTACGGAATACATAGACACCGTGAATCACACTATTTATTTGTGAAAACCGCATCAAAATCCGTTGCGTAGTTTGAAAGATCTAAGCGTACAGACAAAAAAAACGACTTTGTTTTATACTATGGAGTGATGAATTGAAAGTAACTCTGTCTGTTCCGGTATCACGTCGAAACCGACTGGTTTCGACTGTCAAGGGGCTGAACATAGGGTACTTAGTTTTTATCTCCAAAAGCAACCCTTAAGGGGAGAAAATGGGGATGAATCTGACTGGAGTGAGCTGGATGAAATTTGGTATGGATATATTTAATTTTTATACACCATCAAGATCACCAAATACTTGGAAACGTCCAGAGTGGTCATTAATATCGACTAAGCCAAAGCGATCAAGTTGTTCGGGTCATCCACTGAGGACAGATCCACTGAAGCATCTATAATTTGCAATCTTTAATCATTGTAATTTTAATTATAGATCTCTCACTCATCGTACGAAACACAGTAGCAGGACTAGCCAGCTCCTGCTTCACGTCGAATTCTGTGAGAGTGTGGTACTAACCCCGGTCCGAGCCCGCCCATTCGTACTGCAAACCAAGAAACTGGCTACAGTGCGGCTCTCCACACTAACAATTAAACAATATAATTAAAATAAAAACAAAAAAATGCTTAGTGCACCTTTCTGAGAATGACCCTAAACTGAAATACTAAATATTTACAAGTCAATTCAATCTAAGGGCTGTCAAGTGCGTCATAGAATAATCGTGAGATAGACGTATGCAGTGACAAGTCCGCACTGTTTTCGTGAATTGTCAAATCAGTTAAATATACAACTTACGATTCTATTCCAGTCAGACAAGGTTTGTTGTTGCAGTCTGGATACATATTTATGAATCAAACGGCGTATACAAATATTTGCCAAATTGGTGTGGTTATATGTATATGGAACCCATTCATGTATACTTATTTTTGCCTACGAGGTGGATACATTTAAATGGAATTTATTTGAGTATGCAACTTTCTGAAGCATTTTGTGATTACATAATACTGAAACAGTTTAATGAATACAATTTTTTGGTGTCAGTAATAGATACATATTTATGATGAAAAATGTGTGGCTACATATTTTTCAAATTTTTTTGTGTATACATACTTTTAGACGTGACTGTACATACTAATATCATAAATGCGAAAGTGTGTGTGTTTGTATGTTTGTCCGTACGGATCGACGTGATTTTTGGCATAGAGATATTTTATGGGCCAGAGAGTGACATAGGCTACTTTTTATCCCGGAAAAATTCACAGTTCCCGAGGGAACAGCGCGCGATAACCGAATTCCGCGCGGGCGAGGCCGCGGGCAAAAGCTAGTTACTACATAATACTATTAGGTATTTAGCTATTTATTACCCACGTTAGCAATTCCCGTTTCCCAATAAAGCTGGTGCCAGCAAATAAGGTGCGCGCAATTTTAACAACCTCAATTACGGAGCCAGGCAAAGTTTCACCTCAAGCCAGTAATTAGCCCATAAATTAGTTGCTAAGCACGGGACGTGTGAAGTTCATTATGAGTTTATGACCGTAGGTTGGAAGTCATTGGATCAATGATAACTTCGTTTTCATACACTCCCACGTTAAATATAAGAAAATTTCTGATATGGATGAAAGTTTAACTTAAAATTTCCGTACAAAACTTTTATCACGTAAATGTAGTACCCAAAATAAAATAGGGGTTACGTGAGTTTTATTCCTAAATCATAAATCATTTATTTGCAAGAATGTATTATTAAAATGTCATGTGGTAGATTAATAATATAAATCCAATTACAATCCAATACATTCTGCGAAATATTCAACTTTAACACTGAAACTGCAAGACTATTGCACGTCTCTCCGAAACAGGACATGATGGACTGATAACTAAACATATACTGATTTAACATCTATGTAATAACTTATGACCTTGCAATAAACATTTTGAATTTGAATTTGAATTAAAGTGCAAATTTTCATGAAAATCGAGCGAGCCCCCTCTAAAATCTAAACTGTTGGGTGGAAAATTTGAAAAAATTCAGGATGGTAGTAAATATATCAAATTTACAAGAAAATTATAACGGTGAAGATTGCTTGAGAATTATTAGTAGTTTAAGAGTAAATAACAGCCTAAGGTATGAAATATTATACCTAAACATGGAAGATAGTGGTAGTTAAGACCCCACTAATACTCCACGGCCAGCAGCCAGTATCATGACGGGGTGTCCTCCCGAGCCCACCTATGGCTTTCGGCGTCCCTGGGACTCTGATACTCAACGCCTTTGCGTCCTTGCAGCTGAACAGCTGGTCAGATGAGTCACGATAACGATAACGATAACGATTGACTACGGAACCCTATCTTGGGCGTTTCCGACACGCTCTTGGCCGTTTTTTTTAATTAGTATATGCTAGTAGTAATTAATTAAATAACTCCGAACAACCAATTCCTAATCCTATAGTAGGTAAGGTAATTAGAGCAATTTTGAAGAAAAAAAAATTTTTTGTTTCTTTTTTTTCTAATTTATTGAATCAGGCGTTACTTTGCCGAGGTATCTTCAATGAACTACAAGTATGAACAATTACTTTGCCATCCACGGCTTAGATAGCTACGTCTGTGCACCAAATGAGTGTTCATATAGCATCTAACATCCACTCTGGTAGCATAGTGGGTGGGTGTTGCTCTGAGAATGAACTCTAGTTGAGTTCTAGGTGAGTGGTAGTCGGATTTGCGTGATATGTGTGTGTTTTACAGTGTAGAAGAGTTGCATTGAACACTCATTCAATTTTGTTACATAGACTGGGTATCGTAAGGTCTCGGGTGAGCAAAGTTTATGGTTCTTATATGTCATACACAAAATATTTAGTTAATCTCTCTTGTTATGATTTCAGTGGGTTCAAACATTTAATAAGTAATTATGCTGAAATTGTCTGTCTTGAGAAAGAAAGAAAAGAAAGAAAGAAAATGCGTTTATTGCAACAATTAGGTAGGTATAAAATGCATATTACACAAGAAGGGTACCTACTCTTAAATTAAGTTAACTTACTAACTATATGCGGGTTCTATAAAAGTTCGTGAGACCTGCTTTCTAATGTAGGGGTTAATGACTTTTATAAAATCCCGCCTTAACCTAAAAGTATCCCCGCATGCTACTCGACCCATTAAATTGCGGCAAATGGTTCGGGCATCAGCATAATGCTGACAGTGTCAGGTCTTCAGACTGACACTTCAGCGCTGTTTTTCAGCCCGAACCTGTTACAGTTTGCGCCTCCATTTAATTTACCTAACACTTACACGCTTTTGGTTGAGGTTAGCGGTGCGCTGCTAAAGTTCATTATTTCTGGTTATATTTAGTATTAATGCCTCCTGGCTATTACTCGTAACAGCTGACATCGTTTGGTCGCCAGCTCCGTCTGAATACAGAGTGCTTATTGCGATGTAATTGTTCCAGGCATTTAGGTGCCCGTCATCATCATTTAAAAATAGCTGTAGGTAAATAAGTTTTTGGTTTAAGCTGAGTTAGTATTCATGAAAAACTTTGAAATGATAATGTCCGGGGCATTTTAAGTTTTCTAAGATGTTTTGTGATATAAAGTTCCCATTCAAATAAACCCAAATATATAGGTGTAAGTACAGAACGCATTTCCGAACGCAGGAAGATTTACAAAGAAACTTTATATTAAGGTATGTTTCCTGAAAGCTAAGTCGTAGCCGGAAATAAACGTGCAAGTATAACAACAAGAGATTTGGAGGATATTGGATGTTATATTATTTCATAAGCTGCACGTTTTGCGCAGCAATCTAAGACTTTTATAAACGAAAAAGTTTTGGGTTTTCTTTCTAATACAATTTGGAGCAGAAGACTGCGCATAGCTAAGGGATGGATGGAGGTTCGAAATGCATTCGAAAACTTTTACGTTTTTTAAGAAATACAAAAAAACCTCGAAATAGGCTGCTTTTAACCTAAATTGAAAATACAAACTGAAATATAGATGCACAGAAAAACCAGAAAAATAAGACCAGCACTGGGAATCGAACCCAGGTCCTCGGCATTCCGTGCCGCGTGCTATACCGCTACACCACTGCTGGACAACGGTACAGACACGAATTTCCCCTATGCACCACATATCTCAGCTTGTGTTGTTTCTTATTTAGCCACTTAAGCAGCGACACTAGCGACATCTATGCCGTAGCCCTCATCGAGAAACTTTTCGGCACTCCATCGGAACTAACCGCTCACCCGGACAAGAGATATCGTTATTAAATCGCAATCAAATTAAGATTGTTTTTTTGGAATCTTTTTGTATTTTTTATTTTAATTCCAAATTTTTACTTTTACGGTCATCCCGTAAAACCTAAATTGACAATACAAACTGAAATATAGATGCACAGAAAAACCAGAAAAATAACACCAGCACTGGGAATGACGGTTAAATGTGATGCCGTCTCTATTTGTTTTGTTCGAACAGACGGAGATGGCATCACATTTAACCGTCAGTTAACACTAGTCAATGGATGGTGAAACAGCCCCTAAATCTATAAGAGGTAATCTGTCTAAATTAACTTTGCTCAATGTGCGCCAAGCTTTAGGTTGAATTACATATTGACTTTACATATGAGCTTCTAAATAGAGTGGCGACACATTAGTATCTCTGAAAATAAAGTGTCAACCTAACTTTCGTAGGCAAAAGACCCATCCTTCAGTTCCCGTTAAGACCGCAAGAGTAATAAATAAAATAAAAGGGCACCAAAGCCTACCGACGTGACAAGAATGTCGCGACGAGTAAATGTTTTAAGATAAGAGACACCATAAATAATGTAGTGAGTAAAGCTCTTGTGAGACAGAGCGTTTGCTTTATAACCTCAAAGTATAAAAAACGGGCAAGAGCGTGTCGTACACGCCCAAAATAGGGTTCCGTAGCCATTACGAAAAAAATAAGTAATATTTTTCTAAGGATTTCGTATTTTATACGGTCTTCCTAGTTTAGGTATATTTTATAAATTAGACTGCTATTTAAGAGTAAAAACTACTATAATTCTTCAAGCAAACTTAGCCGTTATAGTTTTCCTTGAAAGTTTGATATACTTACTACCATCCTGAATTTTTTATTTTTTTTCCACCGACCGGTTTAGATTTTAGAGGGCGACGCTCGATTTTATTAAAAATTTGCACTTTAAAGTTGAATATTTCGCAAATAATCAATGAAACGAAAAATTGTCTTAGCAAAAAGGTTTTAAGAGACCTATCCAATGTTACCCCAGACTATACGGTTGGATGAGAAAAAAAATTCACCCCACTTTACGTCTATGGGAGGCACACCAAAAAATTTTTTTTAATTTTTTTTTATTGTATCATTTTGTCGGCATAGTTTACATATATATCCGTCAAAATTACAGCTTTCTAGCATTGATAGTCCCTGAGCAAAGCCGCGGACGGACGGACAGACAGACAGACAGACATGGCGAAACTATAAGGGTTCCGTTTTTGCCATTTTGGCTCCGGAACCCTAAAAACTGAACGTGCATTGAATGACGGCTGGAATCCCTGAGGTGGGCTTACCTTGCTTCTAGTCCCAAGGCAGGTTTCCTGCTTAAAACGAAATACTGGGAATTAACTAAAACAATAACTTTGCTCACCCGCGACCTTAAAGAACTCGAAGACCTTGAAGGTCGCGGGTGAGCAAAGTACCTACCTAATTGTTTTAGTTCACTAATATGGACCTCCGAAAAGTAACGGTTGATTCAATAAATTGTTTGAAATACTGGGAGTTTATTAATTCATATATGTAAATCGGCTAAGGGCGAATCGGGCAAGTGGCAGGTTTCTTACGTTCTATTGTGTGTTGTTTCTTTTTTCACGCACGATAAAAATAACCAGATCCTGGGACAACATTCCTGGAATGGTACAAATTAGGGATCATTAAAAAACGAAATTAATGAGGCTCACAAAGGGCCGGCAACGCACCTGTGATGGCTCCTTACCCCGACGCTCCTCGTGTTGCGTGTGTCCATGGGCGGCAGTGATTGCTTTCCATCAGATTCAAAATTCAAAAATTCAAATTCAAATGATTTATTCAGTAAATAGGCCGCAATGGGCACTTTTACACGTAATTTTTTAAACTAGCAGCGCTTTCGGAAATACCATCATTGCCAAGAAGAATGTGCCGCAAGAAACTTGGCAGAAAGTCATTTTTTCATAATAATATAATTACAAATAAAATACTTAAAAACTATATTGATGACCCGCATGCTCGTTTTCACCCTCTTACATACCTATAGAAAAAACTTTATCTGTTGACCATTAATTTGCAAAGAATTCGTTATAATATCGTGTACCCGCGGAACTATAAAAAAATCCGGAATAAGGTATAAATTTCACTATTTTTTATTAATTTTCAACCTCCGGCGCAAAAAGAGGGGTGTTATAAGTTAGACCGCTATGTGTGTCTGTGTGTCTGAGTGTGTGTGTGTGTCTGTCTCTCTGTGGCACCATAGCTCTTGAACGGGTGGACCGATTTGAATGCGGTTTTTTTTATTTTTGATAGCAGGTTTTATAAATTATAGCTTGACAATTCATGTTATCGATAAGAAAATTAGTTTTTAAGCTATCTTTAAATATAACAAAGTTGTAAAGGTTTAAAATTCAGCATTAGACAGAGAAAGACTTACTTGCGTGTGACGTCACACGTGTAAGTAGCGCCACACTTGCTGCATAGAGAAAAGCGTTTTAGAAAGAGACAGATATATAGATTTTTAAAAAAGTCACTATAAATCCAATTTTCAAGCGATTTATTTTTTCGCATCGCTAAACATATCTATATTTTTATAATAATATACAGGATGGTAAATTCAACAGTTAAATTGTCAACTATTCTATAGCGCCACCTAGCGCCATCTCGTGAGCAAATATAGAAACTCTGACCGAACCCTGCATCGCACTATCAAGTTTTATCATTTATATGCAGCTTCCAACGCTCTTCGGACTTCGGTCCCCAAGCATATCACAATGTTCTATCGTAGCCGTTCAGCAAACGTAGTGTACGCTCCGGCCAGTAGGTAGAGTGGCGATCTGCGAAAGGCTGTACCACTACCATGAGTTTACAGTGACTGTACTTGATAGCGACGGCGTAAATTATTTGTATGGAGAATTGTACAGCGCCTCTACAAATAATTTACGCCGTCGCTATCGTGTACGGTCACTGTAAACTCATGGTAGTGGTACAGGTAGAGGGCGATCTGCGAAAGGCTGCTGGTAGAAACGGAATGAGTCAAGTCGGATCCTAGCACAAGTGATTAGCAAAAACTTGAACGGACGACATTGCTGTGTTTTTAAACCCCCCACGCAAAAAGAGGGGTGTTATAAGTTTGACCGCTATGTGTGTCTGTCTTTGGCACCGTAGCTCATAAACGGGTGGACCGATTTACATGTGTTTTTTTATTTGAAATCAGGTTTTCTAGCAATGGTTCTTAGACATGTTTCATCAAAATCAATCGTTTTTTGAGATATTAAACTTGAAAGTGACAAATTAGGGGGTTTTCCAACCTTTATTGGTTATACAGCAAAAGTAGTCGCGCTGCAGGGCACAGTAGGTATTTCCCAGGCGGGCTCAGTGCAGAATGGGAACTAACATACCCATTGAATTATTTTTCCGGTGTGTGCATTTTTCCGTCACGGTAAGGCACTTGTCTCACCGCCAGCGAGGAAGCGATTGGCTATTTTCTCGCTCAAGAAACGAACAAAAGATATAAGATCCTATGTGAGTAAGAGAGACACCATATACTAATAGTTAATCGATGGCTGTTCACACTGTCGGCGAGAACTCGCTTTTACATCTTTTGTCGCAGCGACAAGAGCTATAAAACTCGCTGAGCTATAGATACTCGCTCAGCGATGTCAGCTTGGCGGCCGCCCCGCACGAGCGAGTCGAGTGGAGCGAGTAATCGCCCGTCGCACGCGAACACTCGCTTACAGCCGAGCGACAAAACTACACTCGCTTCTCGCTGCTCGCCCACTCTTTTCTAGTTACTCGCTCTACTCGCTTCTCGCTCATCGTCGGCGGTGGGACAAGTGCCTAAAAGCTCGTTGGTATATTTCAAATACAATTTGGCATAGAAATGTCGAAAAACTCAAAGGTGTGAGCTGAAATTTGAACCCACGATTCTCAGCTTGAGAGACCTTAGTATAATATCGCAGCCTTATTAATATCACAGTTAAATTGCATAGGTACAAGTGAATTATTGAACTACTAGCTTTTGCCCGCGGCTCCGCCCACGTGTTATTCGGTTATCGCGCGCTGTTCCTCGGAATCTCTATGCCAAAAATCACGTCGATCTGTAACTCCGTTACGCCGTGAAAGACGGACAAACACACAAACACTGAACTGAACTGTTGCATGTTAGTTATTAAGTCATTAATCATCATGATAATTTTTATGTTACTTTACAATTGTTTGTTATTTACTAAGCCGTGTATGCGTTGTG
This sequence comes from Choristoneura fumiferana, assembly GCF_025370935.1. Classification (NCBI taxonomy): domain Eukaryota; kingdom Metazoa; phylum Arthropoda; class Insecta; order Lepidoptera; family Tortricidae; genus Choristoneura; species Choristoneura fumiferana. The sequence continues at coordinate 18,912,752 of NC_133475.1, read as the reverse complement.
GAAATATAGTTTTTATCTATCTATCAAACATACAAACACACTTTCGCATTTATAATATTATAGTATAGTATATAGTAAGGATGTATGGATTTATAAACAATTACTTTGTCGAGTTCGGAACGCGTGTAGTGTACTCGTAGTGTGGTGGTGGTGATAGATGGGTTCGTGTGATTTGTATGAGTGCTTACATTATGAAGATGGAGGAACTCCATAAACACATATTTCTTGCATAGACGTCTAGGTTATCATTAGGTCGTGGGTGAGCAAAGTTATTAAATAAATAAATATCATGGGACACTTGACACCAATTGACCTAGTCCCAAACTAAGCTAAGCTTGTACTATGGATACTAGGCAACGGATAAATATACTTATATAGATAAATACATACTTAAATACATATTAAACATCCAAGACCCGAGAACAAACATTCGTGTTATTCACACAAATATCTGCCGCGGCCGGGATTCGAACCCAGGACCTCAAGCTTCGTAGTCAGGTGCTCTAACCACTTAGCCATCCGGTCGTCAAATTGCTTTTAGTTCATTGACATTCGTGAACAAAGTAGCGCCTGATTCAATAAATTAATTGAATTCGCAGACAAAGTTGCGGGCAGCAGCTAGTTAGTATCAATTTGTAGGCGAACGAGGCTGGCATTGGACATGGACCGGTAATAAGCATTCCGGTGATACGGCGGCCGTTGCAGTTTCCGGTCGAGACGGACGCAAACTGGATTCAGATTGTGATGAGTTAACGCTACTGGTTTCTACTATTTCCTTATTTGATACTGACGATTATGTTTACGAAGAGGCTTAAAAATTGGTCAAGTGCGAGTGCTACACGCAAACCTAGTGTTCTAACGGGTTTGCGATGGGCCGGGCTGTGTTCCCACCCAGTCTTTAATCTTCTATCTTCTATATAAATAAAAATGAATCGTGAAATGTGTTGCTAAGCGCAAAACTCGGGAACGACTGGTCCGATTTCGCTAATTCTTTTTTTTTGTGTTTGATACTATCAGGAGAAGGTTTTTATGGAAGAAAATACAGAAAAAGTACAACGGGGGCGAAGCCGCGGGCAACAGCTAGTCAGGAATGTTTCTTTTATTTTTGCACTTTATAGTTGATCGAGAGTTATTGTAATGCATCACAATATCATTATTATTGAAATTATTGTAAATATTATACTACAATCCTGGTCTGACTTGTTGAGGTTTAACTGTTTCGAAAATGGTTAAACAGATCGAGTGTTGCCATTATTTCCGGATTGAAAGTTTCTTTGGGAACTTCCTTCCGCTGGCGTTCGTGTCGTCATAGTGTGTGTTTTTAAATGGGTCCCACTGAATAACAGCGTTGCGGCTTGCCTTTATACTATTCGATGTTATTTTTATTTTTTCCATCTAATGTATTTTTGCTTATTGTAGCAGAGGGTCGTGGGTTCAAACCCCGGCTCGCACCTCTGAGTTTTTCGAAACTCATGTGCGGAATTCATTTGCGGTGAAGGAAAACATCGTGAGGAAACCTGTACAAACCTGCGAAGCGATTCAATGGTGCGTGTGAAGTTCCCAATTCGCACTGGGCCCGAGTGGGAACTATGGTCCACTCTTGTTCTGAGAGGAGGCCTGTGCCCAGCAGTGGGACGTATATAGGCTGGAATGATGAATGTATATTTATGTGTATCGAATATGTGTAAGTAAATAAATGTTTCTCTCTCACTCTCTCTCTCTCTCTCTAACATCTCTAAACATTAAACTGACTTGTAGCTCGTTTAAGTTCCTAAAGGTACAGTCACTGGCAGAGAGATTACAATTTTATTTTTTGTAAGACCGACTAACGCTTGACACGTTTTTATTTCTATTTCATTATAATTCAATAGGTTTTAGTAAAAATTTCATTTTTAATTCAAGATTTTTTGCTGACTGTACTTTTGGTTGACTGTGCTTGTATTGTCACACAAACTACAATTTTGCATACCAAATTTCAAGTCGATGCCATTGATCTTTAAAGAGTTCCGTCCTGCGGAGACGGTCCTGGCTGGACTACCAGGATGTCACTACCAGATTATTGAATTGTCACGCAATTTACATAAGTATACCAAATTTCAAGTTAATCCAACTACCGGAAGTTGGTCGAATTTAACTTGCAAGATTTGATTACAGACAGACAGACAACGGGACAGGTGAAACTAAATAAAAGCTTGTAAAAACACGCGTTTTCCCTGAGATAGGACCAATCTAGACCAGTACCACTACCATGAGTTTACAGTGACCGTATTCGATAGCGACGGCATAAATTATTTGTAGAGGCGCTGTACAATTCTCCATACAAATAATTTACGACCTCGCTATCGAGTACGGTCACTAGAAACTCATGGTAGTGGTACAGGTCTAGATTGGTCCTATCTCAGGGAGAAACGCGTGTTTTTACAAGCTTTTAAGGACATGAATACCAGACGACCAGATGGCCTAGTGGTTAGAGAACCAGACTACGAAGCCTGAGGTCCCGGGTTCGATTCCCGTGTCGGGCAGATATTTATGTTTGTTCTCGGGTCTTGGGTGTTTACTATGTATTTAACTATGTATCTATCTATATAATTATATTTATCCGTTGCTTAGTACCCATAACACAAGCTTTGCTAAGCTTACTTTGGGACTAGGTCAATTGGTGTGAATTGTCCCGTGATATTTATTTATTTATTTATGAATCGGTTTGTTCGACCTTAACTGTGCGGTCGTGAAAACGAAAACACATCCTCGTTTAAACGAAACAATTTATTTCAGCGTCCAATTAATATAATTATTCTGATGAATTAAACAGATGTCGATGGCGGTAAAAACACGTCCAGTGATAATGAGTTGGAAACAATGCGGTGTCGTGTCTGTGGAAAAGTGGAACAGCAATACGTGTTAACTGTCTTAAAACCCGTTTACTCATCATCATCATCATCATCAATATAATCCTACTAATCCTTCCTACTAATATTATAAATGTGAAAGTTGTCAGTGAGTATGTTTTTTACTGCTTCACGCTGAAACGGCTGGACGGATTTGGATGAAATTTGGCAACCTGGATTAAAACATAGGATACTTTTTATACCGATATTCTCACGGGATGGGGATGAAATCTCGAAATTACAACTGCTGGGCTTAGAGTCATGAAATTTTGTACAGTTGTTCTTAACATAACCTTAATGAAGATCACGATACGTTTGGGATTTCCCAGGGGAATTTGTAGCTACCACATCGAAAATTGTACGCATGCGATAAATTTTAGTAGCCTATATTTATTTATTTATTTATTTATTTAAGGTTCACCAACAATTGTTAACACAAGATACATCAAAAAATTGCTGCTCGCATGAACATGTTGAACTGAGTGTCACAATCACTTATAGGTAAACACCGCATGCAAAACAAACGTGAAGCTTAAAAACTAAATTCAAATAAGTATTTGAATTATGTTCTCAAAGAAAACAAACACAAGAAACTAAGCAAAGTATACTAACTAGGACGAGTGACCTAAATTATTTTAGAATATTACTGATTAGTTTGCGAGGTGGGTCATGGTGAATGTCCGTGATGTCGCTGAAACTATTAGCAATACTAGTCAGCCTGCAGATGGGAGAGTTTCTACCAGACACCGATCTCCTTAATGGTGGACACAGGGGAGTAATGTGACTGCGGGGGTAACGCGAAGGCGCACGAAAACGCAGCAGCGCCAGCAGCTGAGGACAGTCTATTTTGTGCCGGACTAATTTATGTAAGAATAGAGCGTCCAAAATGATTCTTCTGGTTTCCAATGAGTCGATTTTGAAATATTGCAATCTGCGTTTGTAAGACACAGATTTTTTCGCCACGACAGGGTCACGAAAGATTTGGTATAATAATATATGTCCCATGGCTGGACACAGGCCTTCTCTCAGATTGAGACAGCTTGCCCGATTCCCAAGCGGGCCCAATGTGGCATCGAAACTTCGCATACACCATCGAATTTCCTCGCATATTTTGTGCAGGCTTCGGGCCCAGTGTGAATCGGTAATTTCACACATCATCGAATTTCTTCGCGTGTGCAGATTTTTCAGGATTTTCATCCACCATCAAGCTCATGGTAAGTTTTAAATGTAAGTTTGCACATGGACTCCAGAAAACCTCAGAGACCTTGGCTCAAACCCCCCACCATCTGCTTGAGAAGCCATGGATCAAACCACTAGTTTTACGGGGATATGGTATGTTTGGCTAAACACCCCTGTAAACGTTTTGAAAGATTTTATTTGACGAATATTTATGTATAGTCGACCACGAAATTGGTTTACCACCCTAAGGTTTAATGTCATTTGTAGCGCTTAAAACGTCAAAGCCTATTTTCCCTCACAAGTCAATACGTCAATCAGACTTAATTGTTTTATTTCTGAAGTAGGAACTGTCAATAACCCCCGACGCAAAAAGAGGGGTGTTATAAGTTTGACCGCTATGTCTGTCTGTATGTCTGTCTGAGGCACCGTAGGTCTTTAAACGGGTGAACCACTTTGAATGTGTTTTTTTTTATTTGAAAGCGGGTATTTTAGCGATGGTTCTTAGACATGGTTTTATCAAAATCGGTTCGGCCATTTTTGAGATATTGAACTTTGAAGTGACGATGTCGGGGGTTTTCCAACTTTTGTTGGTTATATTAGGTTATTTAAATTGGCAAAGCACTTTCTTGGTCGACCATATATTGCTCGATATTCAAAGTATCCCAGCAGATGTTCTTGCGCTACGACTTCTGGCCGGTGGGTGTAGTGTTCCGTCGTTTTAGGGTAGCGACGAAGACGACGTTAAAAATCCCTAACTAGTTTTTTTTTAGTAGTTTTTGTTAATGTTTTTCTTGAGTTTTATGTATTTTTGCATTTTTTTGTGTATAATTTGAATTTTACAGTGCATTGGTTTTCTAACTGTAATGCTGTAATTTTGTATTGGTAAATAAATAAATAAATATGAAGCCATCGTGATAAACAAGCATAAACCTGCCACGTTGGGTCCGCGCAGAAATTACGGCCCAAAAAACTTCGTATTTTCAAGCATAAATAGATTCACCATGTCGAAGTCTATTGCCTCATAGAAAAACTTGTATTTTTATGGACCTTTGAACCTTGAGACCTTTTTACGAACGTTGCTCGCTTGAATGATATTCCAAGAATGGTATCTTCAGATTTTCCTTACGACTACACTCCTTTAAAACATTCTTATTATAATGGTTTTTATTGAGCGAAGAAGACGCTAATATCCGAGAAGCAATAAAGGAACTTGTAAACATTATTCCGGGTGTGGCCTGTAATACGAGCCAAAAATTAAAATATATATCGTACTCGTCAAACTAAACAACATTATTTAGTTCAGCGACTTTTAAAAGTAATGGGAGTCTTTGAATTTTCCTTTTTTCATACAAATTAAATAATTCTATCAATGTACGCCATCCTGTACGCATCCATACTCCAGGAGCTTGGCATCACACAGCGTCTATCGACCATAGTACAGTCGCGCATACTTCAGTACTTTGGACATGTCTCCAGGCGGGATGGCGACTCCATAGAGCGGCTAGTCGTGCAGGGAAAGGTGGAGGGAACCAGGTCGCGCGGTAGATCACCTATGCGCTGGACTGATCAAGTGAAGGCCGCTGTAGGAAACGGCGTATCTGACTGTGCCAGACAGCCTGCCAACAGAAGGGTATGGCGGGAGATCGTACGGAGAGCTGTGCCCGCCTCTACCACCGACGCGGACGCCTCAATGTGACCACGACCGCTCTGCCAAGAGCGACACGACAAAGAAGAGACGCCATCCTAGAACAACTGACGTCACCTGTCACGGTACAAACACCAAGCATTTTGTTTTACATTGCTTCTTCGAATAAACTTAAAGGTGTCATAAAAATTAAAAAAACTAATTATTTTTAAAAGTCGCTGAACTAATGTTGTTCAGTTTGAGGAGTATGATCTATGTTTTTATTATTTGCTCATATTACAGGCCACACCCGGTATATTAACATTACCCGTGTGTTGTCGGGTTAAGAATAATGGTGATTTTTCACCGGCGAGGCGAGAATTGAAATTTGTATGCATTCTCGCGCGCCCGCCGCCATACTCAATTCTCGTTTCGCCTCGTCTCGTCTCGCCTCGCCGGTGGAAAATCACCATAACACCTGTCCATTTCTTCCGTGGATGTCGTAAGAGGCGACTGAGGATATAGTTTAAGGTATACCGTAGGCGACAGGCTAGCAACCTGTCACTATTGTACCGTTTTTGTCAAACTTAAAACCTAAAACTGCTAAAAGTGGCTTCGAAGCGGTAACGTTTCGTGTGCTCTGAATAAGAAGAAGAAATCTTTATTTTGTATAAGTAAGAATTAGGTACAAACATGTTCATTGTTCATGCTAAGATGAAAAGATGAGATTTAACAAAATGACATGTAATAATGATATTACCAATAAAAGAGTATGAGTATGAGTATGAGTAATAAATTAAAAATAAAATACAAATGCGAAAAAGGAGTCCACTCAGCACTTTGGGTCACTAAAGATGGTTCGACGCTGATATTACTATACTCTACGATATTACGATATTACTATACTCTGCCTACCCCATTTGGGAATACAGGCGTGATCTTTGTGTGTGTGTGTAAACAATAAACAAATACAACTCTGACACAGTTTTACAAATAAAACCATATATAAGACTGAATGGATTCAGACCTTAATTTGGGGACCTATGTTTCAAATAAAATGGATATGGAGAATACATCACAATTATTTCCAAAGATAGCTTCAACGGATGACTACGTCCACTCTGACAAGTGTACTAACAAGAGTAATGACTTATAAGCAGAAGAGATCAACGTTACTTGGGATGATTGCAACCTTGTATAATATTGGGACCAAGGACGCTGATCTCTTCTAAATATATAACAAAAACTTCTAGCTGCAGATTCCATAGAAGATTTTATAACTCTAACAACAATCACATTACAAACAGAGAATAAGAAAATTGAGAGTAAAGCTAACAGTGACATTTTGCATTCATTAACTATCAATACGATCGAAAACGAACCTCACGCTTACTGAACAGAGTTGGATTCAGAATTGCAGACACTGGTAACGGCCCGGCCTCGACAAAAGCGACTGATTGACAGTACAATCAATTTCAGAATACATTACTTGTTTTGATGAGCAATTGCTGCGTGGCGAGCGTTGCGGCCAAGTAATGAATACAGATTTTGTTGTCGGTGTCGTTAGATGCGCATTGAAGGCCACGTTATGATGGAGGGGAGGAGGCTTTTGCGCGGCGTACGCGCAGTCAGTGTGGCGACGTCAGTGGAGGCGGTTTTAACGGTTTGGTGAACCAAAACGACACAGAACTGCTTTTGAATGAGTGAAAGTGCTAGGATCATGTGCAGTGCTAAGTGATTTGGTAAATCTTTCAAGTCGTTCTTTTGTGAAGTTAGGTATTATATTGTGTTCTTTGGATGCTCTGTGGATGACTGGGTAAGTCGAATGATGTTCTCTAGTTTTCGGTAACGTGTAGCTTTTTGTATTAATACTTAAATTTATGTAATTGATTCTTAATCTCTTATGCTTCCAGAAAATTAGGCTGCGTTTTCACCAGAGATGTGCAAGGAATGTGTTTTTCACGAACCAATAGAAACATTTCATTTACCTACCTATCCTCGCTCCGCTCAGCTGTTTCCACTGGAGCTGTGCTGTGCGAGGGTAGGCTGATGAAGCGTTTCTATTGGTTCATTAAACACGCCTTCCTCGCAACAAACCCTCGCAGTATCTTTGATGGAAATGCAGCCTTATTTGTTTAATTGCAGTGGTACTTAGGCACTTGTCCCACCGCCGACGATAAGCGAGAAGCGAGTAACTATAGAAACGAGTGGGCTGGCATCAAGAAGAGAGTGTAGTTTTGCCGCTTGGCTGTAAGCGAGTTTTCGAGTGCGACGGGCGATTACTCGCTCCACTCGCTCGAGAGCGGGGCGGCCGCCAAGCTAACATCGCTGAGCGAGTATCGCTGAGCTAGTTTTATTATATTGTCGCTGCGACAAAATATGTAAGAGCGCAGTGTGAACAGCTAGCGAGCAACTATTAATAATAATGTGTCTCTTTTACTCATACTGTATCTTTTATCTTTTGTTCGTTTCTCGAGCGAGAAAATAATTGACAGACAATCGTTTCCTCGCCGGCGGTGAGACAACTGGCTTAGGGCCTGTTTCTAAGTCATTGGACTAAAGATGCTGGATTTCTTGTTGATTAGTCATTAATATTACCTATACATATACATGTTTGTTATCATCAAATATCGATTAACCTGTCCTCTCCCAGAGGCACAAATTTGTGCCCAAAATCCTTCGATCCTGTTAACCTGGAAGATGACAGATTAACTAGGTTCATTACGTTTTACTGCAATCGCGGAACTAATAAAAAAACATATTATGTATGTACTTAGCATGATGCTAAGTTGGTAACGGTGAAGTAACATTGAAGTTATTAATCTAAAATAAAAAATGCGAAGCAACTCTGTCTGTCCGTCTATCTGTTACCTTTTCGTCTAAACCACTGAACTGATTTAAATGTAATTTTTTACGACGGTAGTTTAAAACATAGGAATTGAAACAGTTTTTATCCCAGAAAATTGCATTGTTCTCGCGGTATAGCGATAACGATCAATGATTTTTTTGCAGACAGAGTCGCGGGCAAAAGCTATATTACTACGAGTATTCCGGCTCAATCTGCTATGAATTGCAGGAGTTAATTGCTCAAAAATAGGTTGTTGAGTCATCATAAAATGGTCGTTAATCTCCAGTTGAACTCGTTTATGTAAGAAGGTTTAGGAGGTTATTTTAAAAAACCGACCAAGTGCGAGCCGGACTCGCGCACGAAGGGTTCCGTACTATTCTACAAAACATTAGACATTAGCAAAAAACACGTTTGTTGTATGGGAGCCCCCCCTTAAATATTTATTTTATTCTATTTTTAGTATCTGTTGTTATTCGCTGGGTGCAAAGTAGGAGGTGGGGGGACCACGAATCGATGGCAGCGCGCGCCGTGGCCAAACAAGGAACTTTTCGGCGGACCAACTGTCACTATTTACTAGTGGAATTTACGTATTCGTGCATTATTAGGCAAAAATAGATAAATATGCGTCACAAAACCTGCTGCGTAGTTAACTGCAAGAACAATGGCAAAAACAGTGATCACAAATTCTATAAATTTCCACAAGAAAGACGTTTTGCATGGCGTCGATGTCACTGAAGTTTGACGAATTATGAATTTATGATTTTCACTAGTTTCTTTTACATCTTGGACATATTGCACCAAAACTAATTATTTTCCTTTTATTGTTCTTTGTGGCTGGAAAGCGATGTCGTATAGTGTGCTCGGAAACCATTTTTGTAATTAAATTGGCCATGTTTAACTGAAAATACACAAAAAGGCTTTTTTTTTTATTCTACTGGATGGCAAACGAGCAAGTGGGTCTCCTGATGGTAGGAAGTAACCACCGCCCATAGACACCTGAATAGGGGGATTGCAGATGCGTTGTCAACCTAGAGGCCTAAGATGGGATACCTCAAGTGCCAGTAATTTCACCGGCTGTCTTACTCTCCATGCCGAAACACAACAGTTCAAGCACTGCTATTTCACGGCAGGCTGCATTACTAACGACCTAATACAGTCATAAATAATCGTCTGCAACACTCGTATATATGAAATGCGTTATTCGATTAAATTTGTTTATTTTATTACTTCTCATGAAGACAGTCATGAGAAAGTCCGTGTCCGAAATAAATTGATTGTGCAATTTTAGACGGGAAATAAAAAAGGTCAACGTTGTTATCGACACAATAGATTTACATGATCGAATAGAATATATTATGTAAATTACGATATTTCATTGAAATTATTTGTTTGTTTGGGCCATAGTTCCCACGCGGGCCCAGTGCGGATTGGGAACTTCACACACACCATTGAATTGCTTCGCAGGTTTGTGCAGGTTTCCTCACGATGTTTTCCTTCACCGCAAAGCTCTTGGTGGCCCTCTTGTTCTGAGAGGAGGCCTGTGCCCTGCAGTGGGACGTATATAGGCTGGGATGATGGTTTGTTTGTTTTCTTATTCTTCGTAATGACAGTCCGCCGTAATTGTAACCGCTAGTTGGCGCTGTGATCGCGCAATAGAAATACATAATCTGTGAAAATTTCAACTGTCTAGCTATAACGGTTTATGAGATACAGCCTGGTGTAAGACGGACAGACAGACGGACGGACAGCGGAGTCTTAGTAATAGGGTTCCGTTTTTACCCTTAGCGTACGGAACCCTAGAAAAAGACTGCGGAATAAAGGTCATGTTGTAGATGAAGCCGATCGCGGAACGTTGACTTCCTCTCCGGCAAGGCCAAAGCCGAAGGGATTGTAATAACAATGTTGTATCTCAAGGCTCTAAGCTCGACTCTTGTATATTTTAAACAAACATTAAAGTACACGAGGATTAAACGCCTGCTATATTATAAAGATTTATGTGAAGGCAGATCGGCGAGATCATAATTCGTAATTAATTGAAAAAGGGTCGTTTAATCAGTACAATTACTTTTTGCATAACGTTTCGATTGTAATACGAAACTTAAATCAACCATAAATTAGCATAACAACTGTTAAATTTAATTTAAATTTTATAACACTCATTTAGCATAAAAACTTTTGCCATAATGTTCTTAGAGTATATAATGTTACTTTGTATAATGAGCGAAATGCATACTAGCATTTTATATAACGGTAAAGGGGCATAATTATCATCCTTAGTATGCTTACTAATATTATAAAAGTGAAAGTGTGTTTATTCTTTTCTTCGTTTGGTCATACAGATTTTAAGCCAAATTTACACTGCGAGTCATTAATGAGTCCGCTTGTCTCGCGTTGGAAACAGGACTATACAATTTAACTGCTGCTGCAATTGCTATGATAATATTTTATAGTAAAACGGGCAGTGACATCTATATATGTATGGCACTAGACCGGCTGTTTGGAACAAAACGCGCGGCGCATCAATCATCAATATTATTTTGCCACAACCCCTGTCACGGTCGTCAACAAACTATAGTAAAAGGAACTAAAATAATTTCCTTGCTCACCCGCGACCTTACGATAGCTAAGCTTATGCAAAATATGCGTGTTCATGCAGTTCCTCCACCTCCACACTGTAAGAACACACACAAATCACACAAACCCATCTATCACCACCACCACACTACACTGACGCGTTTCGAACTCAGCCAGAGCTCATCTTCAGAGTGACACAACCGTACACCATGCTACCAGTTGTTAGACTATTTTAGTTCATTGATATGGACCTCCGCAAAGTAACGCTTTAATCAAATTTGTGCGCCGTTTTGATGTAAGAAACATGCAGTCTATACATATAAGAAAACGGGGTTACTCTAAAATGCAGGGGCTACATTGGAAAACAGTTTTTAAACCATGTCCTTATTTTTAGACCATCCTGTGGCAGTGAAATATCTACCTTTATATAAATTGCCTAACTTTTTATTTCATTTGTTCAATCGAGTTATGAATATTTTCGCTTTTATAACCATTTTAAATCTATCAAAGAAGCCCCAAAATTTCCTAAAGTAACCCCGGTTCACGGTACGTTTTACAAGAAGAACATAATATATTTGGATACATTTTATCCCGAAAAAATATGTTGTTCCCAAGGGCAGATTGACAAATACTTCCTAATATCAAAATGTCGCTTCATGGCAATGATCGCTGCTAAACGAAATAATAAAAAATGACAAGCTACAAGCAGTGTTTTACAATCTACGGTTTGAACTAGACAACCTTCATGCCCGATTGGCTACAATTCATATTGTCTTACTATTTTAAAACATTTGACCGTAAATACAGCGGTAGGTATTGACTTAATTACACCCACAATTAGTATCGGAGAGGAATAATTAAAAGGCAATTACGTCACAATTGGGTATTTAGCTGTGATTTATGCGTCTGTTTCCTCGAATGAAAATTACCCATTAGTTTTTCAAATTCTCTGTTCATAATGGGTACCTAATGCTATTTTATAAATTATGGGTAAATTTTACTAACTGTATATAAAAATGGGGAATTCTTTAGTTACAAGAGCCCGCTAGATATATTTACCGATAAAACAATATCTTTGAACGTTTACTCAGAAGACTATTAAACAAATACTACCCCTTTGGACTATAATAATAATAATAATATTTTTTTATTTCAGACATAAGTAGTCCATATACATGTGTTAGTAGGCATAAAATAAGACCGAATTTCAGTTAGTAAAAAACAAAAAAAAAAAAAACTTAAACTAATTCTTATTCTAAATAGGGGCTCAGCAGCACCATGTCATCTGCATAACTAATATTGTTTATGCAAACGCCATCAACATGGCATCCGACTTTGGTACTACTGAGCTCATCAATAAGCCCATTCATGTAAAGATTGAAGAGGCGGGGAGAAGTCAACCCCCCCTGTCTCACTCCACACTTCAATCCATACTCGTCTGAGAGAGATCCTGCCCATCTTACGCTGTTCTTTTGATTAAGATACCAGTATCTTAATAGGGACGTGATTTCACCAGGCACGATCGTCTCCTTTTCCAACTTGTCCCACAACACATCATAGGACACCAAGTCGAAAGCTTTCGACAAATCCAGATCGCAAGCAAACACTGGCGTTCTTCCAGATGTATAGTACTGGACAGTGCGCTTTAGGCACAAGATAGCACTCTCGGTAGAAAGTCCCGGCCGAAAGCCAAACTGTAGGTCAAAAATAATGAACGACAACTTGCCACTTGCATCCACCGGTTGCCCGGAACTCTCGCGTCGTCAGCAGGATCAGCAAACTACCAGATCGATAGTTTAAGCGTATGAAGCTGCGGGTAAACTCTAGTAATATACTCGTATGGGCCTGATTAGTACTGACACGCGTTGGATGGCGAGTCGCAAGCGTGGCGTGGCGTAGCTACTCGTAGGGTTTTAATAGTATGTCCGCACCTCAAGAGCTTTGTTGTGAAAGGTTCGTGTAATCGACACACTGCTAGTTGCGTCGCCAGTTTTAGGATTCCGGAGCCAAAATGGCAAAAACGGAACCCTTATAGTTTCGCCATGTCTGTCTGCCTGTCTGTCTGTCCATCCATCCGCGGCTTTGCTCAGGGACTATCAATGCTAGAAAGCTGTTATTTTGCACGGATATATAAGTAAACTATGCCGACAAAATGGTCCAATAAAAAACTACAAAAAAAATTTTTTTTAGGGCACAGACGTAAAGTGGGGTTGTTTTTTTATCACATCCAACCCTATAGTGTGGGGTATCGTTGGATAGATCTTTTAAAACCATTAGGGGTTTGCTAAGACGCTTTTTTGATTCATTGTTTTTTTAAGTTTGCTTGAGAATTATTAGTAGTTTAAGAGTCAATAGCAGCCTAAGGTATAAAATATACCTAAACTAGGAAGATTCCGTATAAAATACGAAATCCTTAGAAAAATATTACTTACTTAATTTTTTCGCAATGGCTACGGAACCCTATTTTGGGCGTGTCCGACACGCTCTTGGCCGGTTTTTTGAACTTGGCTCGACCGCTACCACGTGTCTGTTTATTTTAGACATAATTGTCTAGACGCTATAATAGTATAAAGGCTAGAATTTTTCGAGTAAATTGACGAGTAATGGAAACGAAATTACTTTTAGAAATTACAATTTTGGCTTGTGTCAATAGTATATGACTTCAGTAAAGGAAAATGAACCGACTCTCATTTTCATCTTCAAAGTAATCATCCATCCATCCATCCCAGCCTATATACGTCCCACTGCTGGGCAGAGGCCTCCTCTCGGAACAAGAGGGCTTGGGCCATAGTTCCCACGCGGGCCCAGTGCGGATTGGGAACTTCACACACACCATTGAATTGCTTCGCAGGTTTGTGCAGGTTTCCTCACGATGTTTTCCTTCACCGCAAAACTCGTGGTAAATTTCAAACGTAACTCCGCACATGAATTTCGAAAAACTCAGAGGTGCGAGCCGGGGTTTGAACCCACGACCCTCTGCTTGAGAGGCGATAGGTCAAACCACTAGGCCACCACGGCTTTTAAGTAATATACATAATTTATTGAATCAGGCGTTACTTTGCGGAGGTCCATATCAATGAACTAAAAGAATTTCTTTGCTCACCCGCGACCAAAGCAAGGCAAAGTAAAGCAGAGGTCGCGGGTGAGCAAAGAAATTATTTTAGTTCAGCAATATATATTCATAGTATTTTTATTTATTTTCGTTAACTTCGACATATTAATATAAACTATCAGGTAATTAAGTACGCCTCGCGCCCGTTTTAGAATAGGACACCGTGGACGGACCTATCTCTTCACGTGGGCGTTCTAAAAGACCACTATGCTTCGTTTTTTAGCATTATAAAAAGGGTAAACAATCTTGACCTGTTTATTAGGACCTTTAGTAAGTACTCTTCGTTTGCGGCTGTTACAAAAATAATTATGTTGTTTTTCTTTGAACAAACATCAGTATGTTATTATAACACCCCTGTTTTTGCGTGGGGGGTTAAAAATAGTGATAAAAACAAATAATACCTAACTCACTCTTTAGCTAACTAAAACGCAAAACTTTTATATGCTGTCATGCAAATTGAAAGGAGAGCTAGCTTTCCATGACACTACGTTGCAACCACAACCACAGGCCGAGTCACGAGGCACTTATTACAGGAGTAGCTTTAAATTCTTTGCACTGCATTATTTCTGCCACTGTTTGCGGAAGGCGAGTTTGGTACATCTCCAGCTCATACATGTTTTACTGCTGGGCACAGGGCTCCTCAAATAATTAAATAGCTCGGATTGTTTCCACGCGAGCCCAGATGCATGCGGATTAATAACTTCACACACACCACACACCATTCAATGTTTTTCCAGCTGGTTTTTGCTGTTTTAAACTTTTGTAATTTTCACTCATAGTGGTATTGTGGTATTTTGACTGTGGTGTTTGCTGGATTCTCACGACTTAACTAGAAAACCTTTTTTCAAATAAAAAAAACCGCATTGAAATCGGTCCACCCGTTCAAGAGCTACGGTGCCACAGACAGACACACAGACAGACAGGCAGACAGACACACGTAGCAGTAAAATTTATAACACCCCTCTTTTTGCATCGGGGGTTAAAAAGGATCCCTTCCATCGTGAAGCTATTGTTAGGTTTAAAAATAAATTTTGAATTCTGGAAAACTTAAAGACTTCAGTTCGAGTCTCAAACTATAATCTGCCATGGGTATTTTAGTTAATAAAATGCATAAATTATTAGTGAATATGGTTATACTAATGAAAAACAATAACATTAGGTACTTATTTTTACATTGTGATTTTTGACAATTCATACGAAAATGTTTACGGATTTAAAAAAATCAAACTGACATTTAATGTTTAACGCAAACGAAGTCACGAGTAAAGACTAGTCCTACGAGTATGAGCAATGCGGTCAACTGCCAATTCCTCCTGCCATCTCCTGTTATAACAGCTTCGTGGACCGAGCCGAGTTTACTTTAACCACACTTTCTCAATTCCCTACTGCCATTGAATGGAATAGTTTGTGCTGAACTATCTGAACCAGTCATAGAACAAAGTCTGTGAACAAAAGTTTGGTTTGGCTAAAGTCAGCTCTTGATCGTTTTAAACTTTGTCCCATCTCAGTGGTCCCATCGCTTTTACTGACTACACAGATGTTATATGGGATAGACATATGGATGGGCGTGCATTGAGTCAATGAGGGCTACCGTTTTCGCGCTCACCAGTTGGCGCCACTGTAGACAAAGGTCCTGCCTGAAGTATAGTGGTTAGTTTGTTATTACGGGCGTGAAAACAAAATTTACATTTAAATCAGATTTAATTCAAACCGTACCACAAAAATATCGAGCATGTCACAGTATTGCGTAGTCCCGTTTTGTTCGGGATTAAGAGAGAACAAAGGTTTCCGAAAGACGTAACTTGACATTTCGGAAACCTCTCGCTAACTAGCGCCTCTAGCTATATTCAGTGTTAGTAGAGCCCTGCTTTTAAGTGAAATGAACCAAGTGTGGGATTATTTTAAATTGGTAACTGACTTAGACATTGAAACATAAAAAAAAACAGATTTTCTTATTGTTTGTGTTATAAACGCTTCAAGTTTCTAGGACAACTGGTGGTAACCAATAGGTTTTTATTTCTATCTGTTATTTCCAATATGAGAAAAACTCACTGAATGTCATTGTATAAACAGAAACGAGCATTTTGTAATAGTCTCAATTATCACGACACATATACAAACGATTGAGGCAAACGAGATTCCGATACATCTAATATACCTATGTATGATTGGACAACATTCCTTTACCTATCGAACGATTGCCTTGTTCAGGTAAGTAAAGCTATAAATCACGTATATCGGCGTTTTTGAAGTATAAGAGTTCTATGGCTTTGAGTCAATAAGATGTTTATAGTTTGAAAATTCAAAAAGTGTTAATTAGACGACGGATATACGGACACGTCGGTGACAGCAATAGGGCTCCATTAGGACCCTTCAAGTACGGAACCCTAAAAAGAAAAAGGATCTGCAACATTCAATTATACATAAAACACATGAAATTAACAAATAACAAGAGAATAAGAAGCCGTGGTGGCTGAGTGTTTTGACCTATGGCCTCTCAAGCAGAGGATCGTGGGTTCAAACCCCAGCTCACACCTCTGAGTTTTTCGAAATTTACCACGAGCTTTACGGTGTAGGAAAACATTGTAAGGAAACCTGCACAAACCTGCGAAGCAATTCAATGGTGTGTGTGAAGTTCCTAATCCGCACTGGGCCCGCGTGGGAACTACGGCCCAATCCCTCTCATTCCGAGAGGAGGCCTGTGCCCAGCAGTGGGACGTATATAGGCTGGAATGATGATGATGAAGAGAATAAGATGTACAAAAGCTAACATATTACAAGGAATCTCTTCAGTTAAACCTTTGAACGACTGACAGTACATCAGAAACAAGAGTAGGTATTTAAGTACAATTGGAAATAATTTATTTTAGTAAAATAACACTTTGGGGAAAACAGCAAAGTTTTCTTAGTAGGTGTAATTCATCGTCTTACCGCACGTGGTTTCGTTTCCAAACTTCACGCTATAAAAGCTGATACCAATAACTAATAGGTACAATGTTTTCCAAAACAATATAACCTAACCAACAAAAGTTGGAAAACCCCCGACTTTGTCACTTCAAAGTTTAATATCTCAAAAACGGCTGAACTGATTTTGATAAAACATGTAAGAACCATCGCTAGAAAACCTGCATTTAATTTTTAAAAAAACACATTCAAATCGGTCCATCCGTTTAAGAGCTACGGTGCCACAGACAGACACACACGCAGACACATAGTTGTCAAACTTATAACAACCCTCTTTTGCGACGGGGGTTAAAAATAGCAATTTGTAATCAGACCTTTATCTTTATCGACATACTTTATCTTCATAAGCCGTAATCCTCATAAAATATTCAAATGAATATAAGTAGGGAAGATTATTTTAAGGAAAAGTACACGAAGATTTTATGATTCAACAAGGACACGACATTTCAAAGCCACCATTGTAACAACGTGGGAAAAGCGAAGATGGCAACTTGACATTCCACTGCAGCACTAGCGTAACTACCATGTAATTAGCGAATAGATTTATTAGAGTCAAGCATTCATAAAACCAGGCTTTGGATCTAATGGAGTCTTTATTTTTACTAACTTTTATTTAAATTGCAATGTCCGTATACATTTAAACTTATCATACTTGTATGAGGGTTGTGATTGTGTGGGATTAAACCGACATTTGGCATACTTTCGTATGTAAGTCTGGTGACAGTGTACTAATCTGTTAGTGAAATTATTGTGTACTCTTCAACGGTTAACAGTATCAACTTGAAACTAGGTACCTATGAATATTATATGACGTTTAGATCACCATGCGACTAGGTTTACCTGACGAAAAATTCAAAAGTCCGTAGAAAAAGCCTGATTTCCGTCAAAAAATCCTGAGAATTTGTCGCAATTTCAGATTTTTTCTCAAACGTAGGTAATTTGCAAATTATAAAGTCAATTATTAGTATAAATAAATATTAATATTATTGTGATCTCGGGGTCATGTTCAGATCATGAGGGTCACAACATGACCATAATTGATTTTTTAGTTAGTATCTATCATGTATAAAGAAGATACCTCTATTTCATTGAAAATTATAAAAATCCTGAGATTTCCCGAGATTTCCGAAATCCTGCCGGAATCCTGTTTATGGGCGGTGGTGATCTCTTACCATCAGGAGACCCAATTGCTCGTTTTCCTTCCAGTAGAATAAAAAAAAACCTGAGAAGAGTCTCAAAATCCTGAAATATGGTAACCCTACATGCAACTAAAGTCAATCAATTTGATTCCCATGCCAACACAAACCTTTAATCAGTGTGACATTTTACCTCATCCCATAAGCATTTTACCTCATACAATAAGTATCTTTCTATTATGCTTTCTACAACAAGGTCTATACATAACACTATGACACTCTTTCCCGGCCCGGATAATACCGACATGGAAATACCGACCCTGTTTTTCGTGTACACGCCCATAGAAACTGACATGAGCTTCTATGGGCGTAAACGCGAAAAATAGGGTTGGTATTTCCATGTCGGTATTATCCGGGCCAGAAAAGAGTGCCACCCTACCTGAGTTCGTATTGTCTAACGCGCTAACGTTGGCGATCGCATTTAACGTCTCTTTCTACCATCGCTTTATACCGCGTGACAGAAAGGAGTGGTGAAAAAGATCGTGATATATGTATTACACAATAAGGCCTCTGGCAAAGTCAAGTGCTTGCACTGTTGTGTTTCGGCGTGTAGAGTAAGACAGCTGGTGAAATAACTGGCACTTCAGGTATCCCATCTTAGGCCTCTAGGTTGGCAACGCATCTGCAATACCCCTGGTGTTGCAGATGTTTACTTGCTCGTTTTCCATCCAGTAAAAAAAGAAATGATCAATGATTGTCCTGTCCATGTAGTCAAATCAAACTGCCACTTTTACGACAAAATACCAAACAAATTTAGATTCTGTAATTACTTACTTAATCCTACATTTCATTAATTCCAGTAACAACTGCTGTGAGGTATTGACATTCAGTCTTCCGGGATGAAGAGTACATAAAAACAAACCGGGAAAGCACACAATGTGGCCAACAAAGGCCTACGTTTCAGTTTCATTACAATCAATTTTGAACTGTGCGTTTTAAGCGCAAGACTTATTTTTCTGTAGAATAAAGAGTAAACAGACCTTCGTTAATGAGATGAAATTTTGGTTGCATCCGCTCAAAAACTTTGAAGTGTAGGCGTATATTTGTAATGTAAATTTAAATGTAAGTAAGTACTTCATTGTTTCCTGATGCTCCTAAAAAAAGATTAGCGCTGTTCGCGAGACCGGCAGTTTGCTAATTTGGGACAAGTTCGTGACTTGCGCTTTTTTCCATGTTGTCACGAATATCTAAATGTTTTCACCCTTTCAAAATAAGTTAAGTTGAAATGTTTTATTAATTTGTAGGCTTTATTAATTTGAGAGTATTTATTTTAACACGCACAGTTGATTTTCTAAGGCACTTGTCCCACAGCCGACGATGAGCGAGAAGCGAGTAGAGCGAGTAACTAGAAACTAGTGGGTGAGCAGCGACAAGCGAGTGTAGTTTTGTCGCTGGCTGTAAGCGAGTGTTCGAGTGCGACGGGCGATTACTCGATCCACTCGACTCGCTCGTGCGGGGCGGCCGCCAAGCTGACATCGCTGAGCGAGTATCAATAGCTCAGCGAGCTTTATAGCTCTTGTCGCTGCGACAAAAGATGTAAGAGCGAGTTCTCGCCGATAGTGTGAACAGCCAGCGATCAACTATTAATATATGTGTCTCTTTTGTTCGTTTCTTGAGCGAGAAAATAGTCGATAGCCATGTTTCCTCGCTGGCGTTGAGACAACTGCCTAACTGTATTCACTTTTACATATTTAAGTAGTTAGTACAGGAAATGGTTACAAAATAATTAAGATAAGCATATTTATTCCACTTCTCATCATAAAAATACTTTTTCCATCTGCAAGTTGAAAATAAAATGAAACCTTTGGAGAATTCTTAACCCCAAAACGCCGAATATCTTTACGGCTTATGTTACAAAACAATTAAAAAGTAAATTGAGAAACCTAGCTCTATAAATATAAATTAAATGCAATTAAAACTTCTGTTAATGGCATTCTCTTGAGTTTTGAGATGCTTTGCTTTTTTGTAATAGAACATCGCTTTAAACTTTGTTAATGTGACATTTGGAAACATTATATTTCGGGTTTTCCCATGAGAATGCCGAATCTGGCACACAAAATTAAATTATAAAGAGGTCGCGGGTGAGCATAGAAATTCTTTTAGTTCATTATATTATAAAGTAAACCATGAGATAGTTTCTGAAAATATAACTGTGTAATTTATTAAAATGGTAGATTTATTTTCTAATAAATATCACATCCTTAAAAGAAAATGACTTTGGAGCCAAATTGTCTATGCCATAGTTTCGTCCAGAATTTTTTATTCTTGTTTTAAGTTTTTGTTCCACGTTGTGACGAATAAATATTTTCTTTTTTCTTTCTTCTAATTTGAGGGTGCTACCACAGACCGTTATACCGTAGGCGACAGGCTAGCAACCTGTCACTATTGTACCGTTTTTGTCAAACTTAAAACCTAAAGTTGCTAAAAGTGGCTCCGAAGTGGTAACGTTTCGTGTGCTCTGCCTACCCCATTTGGGAATACAGGCGTGATGATTGTGTGTTGTTTGTGTGCTACCACAGACGAAGCCAGACGCTGGCCTTGTCTTGCGAAACAGCTCACGGATCTAACGCGGCCGTCTCGCAATGTAACGTAACCAGCATAATAAAGTACTTACTGCGTGCATCCGTGTTCGGTTTCGACCTCCGAGACTATTTAAATGTCATTAAAATCGTGGTTAAAAACGTTGACGTCAGAATGATTTTAATTAAGATTTGTCTAAATCTTACTATCTTCTACAATTAAATAGTTTGTTAATATAATTCGGAATTGTAAACAAAATAATACTTGCTAAATAATTTCAGACACTCTTGCTTCTCTAGCAGCATTCTGGAGGGATTTGAATCTGTTCATTTTATCGCTCAAATCTGGACACTTTTGCAACTTTTTCGCGGTAATCATTGCCTTTTTATTTTACCAAAAACTTTATAATATTTTTTTATTTTATTTTAAACTGACCAGCAATTGACCTTTACCTCAATAATTACAGTCGAGGAAAGGAAACTGAATCACGTACCAGGGTGGAAAATTTCATAATTAATTTTGCTATGATTTCTTTAGCAAATGTATGGGATGTCAACATGACACATTATTAGCTCAAAGGTTCCACCCTGGTACGTAAAGGTTAATTTCTGTTATAGATGAGGACGAAGATATATGTATTGTTTGAATAATAACTATTATTTTTAGGGTTCCCTAATCAACAAGGAACCCTTATAGTTTCGCCATATCTGTCCGTCTGTCTGTCTGTCTGTCCGCGGGTAAGCTCAGAGACCGTTAGTACTAGAATGAATATACATATTAGTCGCGCCGACAAAGTCGCCGTTTTTTAAGCAGCGGTGTGGCAGCTCCTATGTATTGTTTATCATAAATATTTTTGTCTGAATTCTTTAATTGTTCAGAATTATTAGAGTACAAACCTAATGTACAGTTCTACAGGATGGCCATTTAAATATTATTAAAAAATTTAAACGTTACATTATGACTTTCAAAAATCATGCGATCAGATACCTACTACGCGTCCTTTTGTAGGTACGTGGTGCGTGTGTACATTTTGTATCGTAAAACTTTTACTATGAAATGCCAAATTACGTAAAGTAAGAAAATCAATATTGTTTTGTGGAACAGATAGAGTTTTATTGTAGTCTCAACTTATTACGTCGTCCCGTACATTTGATTATTACCGTGCTGTACAACCAAATTGATTATAAAAGTTGGCAAAGCTTCCAACGTCAATTTGGGCTTTTCTTTTTGCAAACCATTCGTGACTTAAGCAAATACATAATATCAAGCAGTCAACGGAGGTAATGTTATAGTTATTAGGTCTACTAAATAAGCACAAAGCTGGAGTATTTTTTTTGCGTTTACGGCCTTTTATGGTTCATGAGACAGACAATTGGTTTATAGTCGTATAGCACGAACATTGAATAAATAAATTGACAACTGGCTTTGACATTTACAGAAGTGATAGATGAAGAAAACCTTATAAAACTATGGGATCCGTACAAATATTATAAATGTTAAAGTGAGTATGTGTCTGTTTGTTACGCTTTTACTATACATTCAGTCCCCACATGATAATTTATTTTGTGTTTGCGCCTCATTACGTTTCGCGCCACGAGATTCATGAGAAATTTCGAAATTTTTACCGTTCAATTTAGAGACCTTATGTTGAAAAGGTAAAAGTTTTTCACGTTAATAAATATTACAATGAAATTTTTGGGGATTCCACTAAGAAGTAAATAATATCGAATTCATATCAAACTGCCTTACCTGCCTTACCTGTTCACGCAAGCAAAGCCACAAGTTAATCGTAGTACTGATTAACTTGGTGCAACAATCTTACTCGCTTTACAAAAAAAATTGCCTTGGCCAAATTTTTATGTTGTTTGAAAAACGAGTGTCGTTTAATCTGTAACTGTTTTTCTGTAAGTTCGCCTTTGTACATACCTATTTATTTCAATATTTGTCAAATGTGTTTGTTTACTTATTTTGTACAAAAAAGAGTTTACGTACATATACATACATACATTACATTAATTGCGTTTTCGCGTGATTGTGAAAATTTTATAATTCCACCTGAACTTGTTATAAATTTTACATTATGAACCTTGAAAGCTATGAATCTTTCGAAGTTCCGTCAGTAAAAATACTCCTAATGCAATAAAATTATAATGCTACGATAAGTATTCACAATTTTCGTGAAGACTTGTAGTTTATAGAATCAAGTATTGAGCTCTGATAACCTTTTTGAAATGAGGCATTATTAAATAGTTCTTAAATTTTATGCTTAGGCACTTTTGTGAGATAAATTCAACTCGTTAAAGTGTCTGGCTGGGTGGGATGCTTTTATTTTTTGCTTTGAGACTTTTTTCTTTTGATAACCATATCAGATATTATATTATTAAAACTTCAGTATGTGATAAGATTACTCTTTTTTATATTAAAGAACTTAATTAAATTTCTAACGCTACCGCTTTCTACCGCTTCACTGAGGTGGAGACGAGCGGACCATCGACCAACCTACACGTCTCCTCTCGCTCCGCTCGTCTACGCCTCAGTGGAGCCGCAGACTTATTGAACTTTTTAACTTTGCCTTTGATTTCATATTACGATTTTTTTTATTATTATGTATTTAGGTACTTTTGCTCTATTTAAAGACATTAATAGGGCCACTGATGAAATATGTTTCAATTTGTGACCTTACTTGTATACTTTAATTACTAAATCTGCTTTTATTTGGGTTACGATTAAGTCACGGTAGTGAAAACACCAAATAAAATAGGAGATACTAAATTGTCAGATATTAAAATTATCCTTGGTCGCTCGTAGAGCATGTTCCATTATAATTTTACCGATTCTCCTTTCAAAGTCCATAATTTGTACTAGTATTAATAACTAAAGCTCACAATTATTAGTAATCATTAATAATTATTATAGTTTTTAATAAAATTATGAAGCAAAACATAACTAACGAATCCCTTAATTGATCAAATTGACCTTAATCAGTCCCTAGCTAGAAAAGACATAATCAGTTTTCATTAAAATGCATTTTCTTTCTTCTTTCTTTTCTTTCTTAATAACCTGGACCTACAGCAGCTATGAACAGTACCTATGTATACCGGCGAGGCATTGGCAGCGTCTCCACCAATCACATGCATCGGCAATCAGCTTGACAGACACTTGGTTTGCGCGAGCACGTGTCTGGTCAGTGACTTTGTGTAACGGTAGCGCAGCTACATGACTAAGAGTATTATATACAGAGGTATATCCAAGCGTTCTACGATAGATAAAGCTCAAAATAATTCGGCAAAATTTTAGAAAACGGTGGGGTAGTTTGACTGAACATACATACATACATACATAATCACGCCTCTTTCCCGTAGGGGTAGGCAGAGACCACTTCTTTCTACGATCCTTACATACTTGTTTCGCTTCGTCCACTTTCATTATTCCCTTCATACATGCTCTTCGGTTTACTTACGGCTTGACCTGGCCTTTTTTCAAGACGTCCCTGATTTGGTCTCAAAACGTCCGCCTAGGTCTACACCCTAGTCTAGGTCTAGGTGTATATTTGATGATAAATGTATATTTCAGAACTAAATTATTGTTATTATTATTTTAAAATTTATGACGGTGGAAGCATTCTACACTTCCACTGAACGTAGATATAGCTAGATGTTTAGTTTTATAACTAAGGGACCCATACATCCCTGTATTTCCTGTATTATTATTTTTTGTATTTTTTTTCTTTAATTGTATAATATAGTTTTTAAGTATTTTATTTGTAATTATATTTTGATGAAAAAACGACTTTCTGCCAAGTTTCTTGCGGCGCATTCTTCTTGGCAATGATGGTATTTTCGAAAGCGCTGGTAGTTTAAAAAGTAACGTGTAAAAGTGCCCATTGCGGCCTATTTACTGAATAAATCATTTGAATTTTTCAATTTTTGAATTTGGTGACTGAACACCTTTGGTTTATAATAGGACCCACAGACCTTATATCGAGATAGACCTTAAGAGTTTATCTACCTTGCGTGTAAAAAGTTTGATCCACGGTCAAAGTTTTGTCCGACCTAAATGCGCGATGCGCTTTGAAAAAGGCCTTTCAATCGGTTCCGCGCGCCTTTGAATCGGTACCGTGCGGTCTTCATTTCCCATCACTAAATCTCGCTCGTGACGTCATCGTTGGTACGAAAAATTCGACACGCTAGTTTCTCATACAGTTTGAAGCACTCTTTTCGTCTATCTCGATATAAGGTCTGTGATAGGACCTATTCAAGATAATTATTGTCACGCTTTGAACATCGATCAATGTATGTAACCTAAAATTATATACAAGGGGTGTTTACTCAAACGAAATTAATCACCGGCTGAATATGCCGGCTGAATATGTTAAAAAACAGCTTGTTTACTTGAATTCATGTCATATAGCATCCATGGCTCGTATCTACTATCGTCGTATATCTTTAAATGAGCATTTCTTGTATATTTATTTTAATCGAGAATCTCGGAAACGGTTCCAGATATCGACGAAATCTGCTATGTGAAAGACTTTCAGAAGCGAAATCGATCAAGCTTGATTTTACTTCTGGGAAAAAGTACGTTTTCGTATTATAATGGTTTTATTTAGTGAAAATTTCAACGTGATGATTCATCGGTATAATTATGTAGTGTTTGAGTGGTGTAGAGTTCAAATTTATATGCTTATAATTAGTGTCCGGGCTTACTTTTTTTTAATTAACGTATTTATTTTGTTTACGTCTTTCTTTTATACTTTATTCAAATACGTATCTATTCCAAGAAATCACAAATTACCATAAAACCTCCGAGCATCACTTAATCTTCCCTTAACGCAATGCAAACCTGGGAGCTCTAGCTTCACAGTCAGGTTCATTAACTACTTATTGATGCAAAAGTAATAGTCCGGATAAAAGAGGCACAATGTAGGGTATTAATGCTGGCAATTCACTTGGTATCATCATCATCATCATCCCAGCCTATATACGTCCCACTGCTGGGCACAGGCCTCCTCTCAGAACAAGAGGGCTTGGGCCATAGTTCCCACGCGGGCCCAGTGCGGATTGGGAACTTCACACACACCATTGAATTGCTTCGCAGATTTGTGCAGGTTTCCTCACGATGTTTTCCTTCACCGCAAAGCTCGTGGTAAATTTCAAATGTAATTCCGCACATGAATTTCGAAAAACTCAGAGGTGCGAGCCGGGGTTTGAACCCACGACCCTCTGCTTGAGAGGCGATAGGTCAAACCACTAGGCCACCACGGCTTTTTTAATTCACTTGGTATATTCACCGAAATATGTGGAAGAATGATGTACTATTTAATTTATATCATGAGCGATGGAGATGTCAATAGCGCAACGTGAATGCACTACGCCAAGTGCCACAATTATTTACGTTCGTTGCTGATTTCAGCTACCTTGGCGCTATATTATTTAGCTTTGTCTCTGAGGCGTATTTCTCTCAAGACGGTAAGCCGACGTCGACATGATTCTGGAGCGCCGCCTCTCTTGCAATTTTTTCGTAGTTTGACAGCTCAAACACGAATTAGATGAGACGCAGCGTCTTTTGGTAACTCTCGAGAATTGTTTTCGAGTATGATTGCTTGGATATCTGTTTAACTCCAGTTTATCTATACATTTTGTGGACTTAGTATTTTTTTTATTTTGTTTGATGCTCTAATATCCTAGACTAGGTTTTAGGACATTTATAAAGGAAAAAAATCACATTTTTGTTAACTAATTTTAAAGCTAAATCAATTAACAACCTAGACTTTGCAGAAAGGTCTAAATATACAGGAAACCATGAGATAGATCCAGGATTTTTCATCAAGTGGTTTAGCTCAGGGGTAGATAGATCTAAACGACCGTTGGACTTGGACGTTGGTTGAGGACCACCGCATACGCCCTGAATCGTAAGGTGTGGGAAGCAAGAGGAATTCTGTTATCATAAGAAAGTCGACATAAAAGGTTCGGTACAGGCCCTTTAAGTACTACATTTACGAAGTGTAAAACTCGAACTTGGTATCTTGCCGTCCCGCTGACGCTAATCTAATACATTTAAACGAGCAATTCTTGTATATATATATATATATACGACTTGGTTAAGATCGTGGGATCACGGTGGATCGGAAAGCACAAGACCGGTCTGAGGTAGAGAGCCTTGGAGGAGGCCTATGTCCAGCAGTGGACGTCTTTCGGCTGATGATGATGATGAAAAAAATTATGGTAATTATTACTCGTTTGTTAGCGTGTTAATAAATCCCTACAGTTATGGTTATTAATAATAATAACATTTAAAAAAACTTAACTGCTTGTCATTGTCGTAGAATATTTTTGCTTGTGATTATATATAAAGATATTTCGGGGATCTCGAAACGGCTCCAATTATTTCGATGAAATTTGGTATGTAGGGGATTCAGGGATGAAAAATCGATCTAACTTGGTCTTATCTCTGGTAAAACGATTGTTACCGAGTTTTAGCCCGAGCGAAGCTCGCTCGCCCAGGTACTATTATTTAAAACGAGAGTGAGAGGGTCGGTACGATACGAAATTCGATTTGTGAATTTCGTTGTAGCCCCCCTGGTCCTCAACCAACGACCACGACAAGTCAAGAGTATAGCGACTTAGAAGAAGATACCTTTTTTGTAATTCTAAATTACCATAAACGTTAATTAACATAATAGTTACCTAAAAAGAGCTACTAAAATATCTTTGAGCGAGTCAACTTGCGTTAGCTGGTGTCAGTGCGGAGATAACCCTTAGTGGTTGGTTGGTGGAGGAGAAAGGGCTTGTAAATCACGGCTCACTTTGATCCGCCGCCGCCCAGTGTAATGTAATAGCACCAGGTGCCCGATCCGGTTGTCTGGCTGTCCGTCTACCCATGCTAACGATACGGCCAAGTACAGTGACCAGCAAAAGTATTTTGCTACGACAACGGCAAGCAGTTGAAAGTTTTTAAATGTAATTAATTAATAAACAAACGAGTAATAATTACCTTAATTTGTTTTCATCATTATCTTGTCAGCCGAAAGACGTCCACTGCTGGACATAGGCCTCCTCCAAGGCTCTCCACTCAGACCGGTCTTGTGCTTTCCGCATCCACCGCGATCCCGCGATCTTAACCAAGTCGTCGCTCCATCTTGTTGGAGGCCTAACGACAGCTCGTCTCCCGGTCCGCGGACCCGCGGATTTTTATAAGGAATCAGAGATGCTTGTATGTAATTTGATTTCTCATATGCGATATTATTTCCGATGACTGTAGTACTACTTCGTAAAGAATATGACTATATTTAACCAAACAAAAATATTTATAATTGATAGTTGACACTAGGAAAACGATAAGACTGCCCAGCAGCCCCTATGGTGCTGTAAGGTTTCCGTGGGCGGTGGTGACCATATTTATTACTTATTTATTTGCCAATAAAAAATTACAGCATTACATACCATAATAAGATCTTACATAGGTGAACTAAGAGCCCGTTCGTTAGATGAAACTTATAACATTACAATAACGTTAACTCGTAACTTAAAGTGGACTTTGATATTTAAGCCGCACAAATAACATTAGTTAGATTAATCACAGTAAATAGTTAATAACTGATACTCTAACGATATACTCGTGTCCATTTTTGCACCAAGTCTAGAAAAAGTTAGAGGAAAAGATGCTTTCGATTCAATTATGGGATTTTTCTTCTACCTACACACATAGTATTTTCTATGGGATAGTGGTAGACATGTTTTATGCAGACAGAGTTTACGAATACAACACTTTTAAATTTAAAAATAAAAAATAAATGTAATAATACATAAACGAGTAAAAGAAGTACTCGTAAACAATCGTCAGTTCAACCAACAATTTTGTGTTTTCCCCAGTACTAATGATCGGCAGACCAAAACATCTGTTTGCAAGGCGTTGGAAGCCTTATGACGGAGGTATAAGGCCTATATCAGGTTTTGGGGTGACGTCAGTAGTGGGGCTGTCGGTCACAATTAGTGATGTTATAGTGTCGATAGTTTCACAATCGATGTTACCTTGAAGATCAAAGGCCGCTGTCTAACATGTGGATAATTATTGTGATCGTATTTATCGTCTGTATCACTCATATTTTCCCACTCAATTACTTCTACCCCTTGTCTTAAGAATCCGAACGATTACAATTTGAAATTTACTTCTTTTTTTTTTTGGAATATCTTAAGCCTTGAGTGTTTAATATTGTGTTGACGATTAAAAGAGTTTAAAGAACAAAAATGCGGGCAGCAAATGCTACTCGCGTGAAAATTTGTATGAAAGGTTTTGTACAAATTTGTGTTAATAATCTCCATAGAAAATCACCATTCTATGTCATCCATCAGCCTCAATTTATATGAAAATACATACAGCGCCACTAGCGACGCGTTTGCACAATAAAAGCTGCGAGCGTACCTATTTTCCTGCCGATAGACAGACAATCAACTATGAGCTTAGAATATTTCGTGTGCGCTAATCGAATGCATTAATTCGGCGTAATTTTATTGTGTTGTTATTCATATTTATGCAGCATGTATTGTTTGAGTTTTGTTTACTTGCCATTGTCCATGAACTTTCGTCAGTTTATCGATAGTCGACTGAGCGTCATCACTAGTCATGACTTGTGCGTGCGACCAGTCATCCGCGAGATCCGGTGCGCGCGCGCCGCCACTAACGCCATCTTGATTTTATAAAACTTTCTGATTAAGTGTTTTGATCGTCGAATCGAATTCCTCAATTTGAATTTATTCGAACTCTGTGCAACGTTCGTGTTTTGTTTTTCAAGTGCCGAAAACAAGAAAAGTGTTTGTGTTGTTTTATTTTTATTTTGGCAGCGGATTAGGAAGTGATTAATATAATTCAGTCATAGAGGTGCATTAGTTACATCAATAAACTTTCTATTTTGACAAATGGATGTCCGCTGCAAGTAAATTGAATGGCGTCGAACGACAGTTTTCTACACGCTTTCTCCGACACACGATTGGGTAATAGAGTTTACTTTAGTTTTCTAATCATTTGATTAAGAGTCACGATTTTCGATACTTTCCTAGTTTAAAGGATTTTCAACTGTGTTTTATTTTACAAAATTAGTCAACAGCCAAAATTTTAAGCACTAATGAAATTATTTCAATTGTTGTGTAACTACTTCCAAGCAGTCGCGTAAGTTTCAACCGATATTTAACTTTTACACGATGGTAATGAAGGAAGATGTGCACTAAAACATTCATATTAGAAATCTTACTATCAAGCCAAATATAAAGCTAAGGTTGAAGGCGTAGGTATTGACGCATGCCGTAAGGCTCTCGTCTCAAAAGTCAGTGAACTTTACCAGACGAATCACAATGTTGAATAGGTACAAGATGGGTGGGCGATTCGTAAGTTTTGCTACGAAATAGTGCAAATTAATCATCTTAAATTGTGATTTTGTAGCACTTCAGATGAGTTTGGTGGCAAAGTTCGCCAACAATACAATCAGGTATTCTGAAGTATAGGTTCTTGCGGTATATTTAGTATAGTCAACATCAAATAAAACGGCTTGATACATTGCAAATCATGCTCGTGAGATAGTCGCGCTTTTCTCTTACTTACTTATTTAGAGCACTCTAAAGGTGTTCGTTAGGGCC
This sequence comes from Choristoneura fumiferana, assembly GCF_025370935.1. Taxonomy (NCBI): domain Eukaryota; kingdom Metazoa; phylum Arthropoda; class Insecta; order Lepidoptera; family Tortricidae; genus Choristoneura; species Choristoneura fumiferana. Next base: position 18,882,218 of record NC_133475.1, on the reverse strand, counting down.
GTGCTCGGTTTTAGAACAGTATATTGACCCATTTCTTCCCTAGGGCGTGGAGTCGTAAAGGGTGACTAAGTAACCTAAGATAAGAGTGGGTAGCAGCCCTCTCTATTGTCAACCAGGGATCTTATGGATCTGAATATGGATACGGATATATATATATATATATATATATATATATCAAACATATACCGGTTTTGGTTACGGTTACGGATGTTAAATTATTGCGGGTTATCCGATAGTTTCGGTTTCGGTTACGGATATTGGATTTTTAAAGAAGTGTAAAAGTAAAATACAAATAGGAATATAAATGACTTAGCTATAGAAATAATATACAATAGATGCAGAAGACGCGCGCGGCTGTTCTGTCAGTCAAACAAAAACCTGTCACAACATGTCGCATTTGGACTCCGCTCCTGTCCGAAACTATCCGAGTTTTTTGTATCGGATTCGGTTACGGTTACGGATAGTCTTTTATTTCAGAAATCCGATAGTTTCGGTTACGGATACGGAGCTTCATAACATCCCCGTTGTCAACTACGAACCGGGACTCCAGCTCTACGGTGTACAAGGAAAAGGGAAACTACCACTCAATTTTCCCAAGAAAATCGTCATAAGGGTTCACTAACTGATACTCGTCGATAGCGACAACTACGACCACTCTATCAAGAGTTTAGCAAAGAAGGCGTTACTTGTAAAGCGGTCAAGCATGCTTCACGGACATTGCAAAAACAAAATGTTCATCAAGGAGTTTGTTTATTCAATTACTTGACAAGTACGTAAAATTGACGTGTTTGTCTACCAATTTTGACCATCTCCGGACCTCTTTATAGGATTTATAGGAGCAGAGAATGATACATTCATGTCAGTCAATCCAGTCGGACTGACTGACATGTCAATAGAGAATATTACTGCAATTTTATTCCGTCAGAGTGCAGCACTAGCACATACCATAATGATTATGGTTTATGATTTTTGAGTAGGTATCTTAAATGTCCGTAGGATGCCGTAATATCATATTCTTCTTCTTCTTACTCGGACACTCTTGTCAGAGTAGTCGTGGTTGCGCAGACGAGGTACACGGAGAGATGTTCGGTGGGTCGCAGACCCTTTCGAGGACAGCCCTCTTAGCAATGTGCTTCCATTTCTGCCGGTTAGAGGCGTTGCGAGTACACTGGACCATGGTGGACTCAGTAGCTTTTTTAATCAGGTCAGTCCAGCGAGTTGGTGATCGGCCGCGTGCCCTCCTGCCTTCCACCTGCCCCTGAACCACCAATCTCTCCATTGAGTTCTCATTTCTGAAGATGTGACCAAAGAACTTCAGAATATCATATTATTTCAATGTAATTTTTGGAAATATAGCTCTATCGCTACTATCCATGTTGTTGTTTCTTTAAAAAAATATGGCTCTGTCCATCGGAGGACAATTTTGCCAGTGTCTAGTAGTTTTTGCCGTTGTACGGTAAAAAAATTCTAGAAAACGAAATATGAGAGGTAATGGTGGATGAACGATGACAGCGCGAATCGCTACTATCCATGTAAATATCATTTATTTTATTACTCATAAATATGTCATGGTTTCTATACCTAGGTATTAATACTCTTTGATCATGATCCGTCATGGCGACAAAATACCATGGACACTACCTTAACTAGTACTACGTCCATGCAAAATACAAAGAGAACTGACGTTATCATGGCGATGGCGGTTCCTTTACGGTTTATCCTAATGTCGCCCCCTGCGCAGAGCTTTGCCTAATATGCCTAATATACAACCCAAACTATTGGACCCAGGAGCTTTCGTATACTAGGAAAAGTTTTTGGAAATTCAACCTCTAAAATCGCAAATTAAGGTATTATAATGCAGTAGTATAAAATATCGAAACGTTTAGCTTTAACTGAATGAATTTACGGTTCAAGCACTTACGGGTTTTGGCTATGGCGCTCATGGTTTTCTGAAAATCGACTCTACTGTTCTGAAGTAAATAAATAAATAAATATCACGGGAATATTGCATGAAATATGGCAACTGCTCAAGCTACAGACTTATAGCTACGACGGTGACTGTTTGTTTTGAAAAATAACCTATTGATGCGTAAAATAAGGCATCTAACTTTGATGCAGGAGTTTTGGAGATAAGGAGGATGGAGCCAATTTTTATTTACTTCTGCGCAGACTAAATAGGTTCTACCCCCTACGCTCTAATCCCCTAGACAATAGATACGGTTACGCGCTTCGATAATATTTAACACTTCTCGGCCACTCCCATAATATTTGACTATCGTTAACTTAACGGTTAACAGGAAACTAAAGTACATATGTTGTATTTTTTAAAGTATTTTTTAAACCTTAGCGGTCCCCCGACACCAACAACGCTTAGATAAAAAAAATATTACTAGGTACTTATACTAAATTAACCTATGCTAATTTTGCAGCAAATCAGCATAGTCCCCGCGGGATAGGGATAAACGAATTGTTCGCAGATGAAGTCGCGGTCAATAGCTAGGTAGTGCATAATTTTTTTACTTGTTAGTTGTTTTTTTTGGCAGCTTTTTTTCTAGCTTTTTTTTATTTTTGCTGGCGTTTTCTTGTCGGGGGTATTTTAATTTATCTACTGGTAACAGCGTAAAATTCTATTGATGATTATGTTTCAATATTGAAACGGAGAAAGCCAGTGTGGTACGGCAGTTCCCTTTACGCGCGGCGGGCATGTAGATCATCTCGCCCCAATCGCTGTTAACTGTGAATTATAGCTAGAAAGTGACTTATACAGCGTTTAAAACATTGTAAAATACTCATCATCATCATAATAGAACCGTCCGTCCGTTGTCGGTTGTTGGATATGTTATGCCTTCCCAATAGACCTCCAGTTGCATCGGTTGGAAGTGGCCTGCCTCCAAGTCCTTTCCTTCTTACACGAGGCTTTCTAATGAAAAACTTAAAAATAGAACGTATCTTTTTATGGTACGAACACCAAATGTTTATTTGACAAATTTTATCCTGAACAATAATCCTATTGATTCGCATAATAAAATAGCGAGTTTTTATTTTTTGATTTTTAGTTGGTTCGATTCCCGGTTGAGACAAGGGAAGTTTATAAGATCTTTGAATGCAGTTTTGTTCAATTTTAAAAATAAAGGAATGTTTCCTTTCAGTACAATTAGCTAACTAGAGGATTTAAGTTAGTTGCCTTCCAGGGCCCATTGATTCTTTCCACCCTGTTTATTATTTCCTGCCAACATCAAATCGACCGTGACAATTAACACAGTCGGATCTACAATTTGGCCATTTTAGGATTATAATGTCAAAGTCAACATATAACAGTATATAATTGCAGATCCGACTCTGTTAATTTACACGTTCGAAATGTTAGTCGGCTGCCGCTGCCACTGTTTACATTTTTCCTATATTCGCATTGACATGTTTAAATGAAAGCAAAATAGCGAGATTCAGTTTATTCTCTTTTTGTATTCCCTAAACGAAAACATTTGTGGATTTTGGAATAAATACTGACAACACTGCGTCAAGGGACCTGACAAACTGTAGTAGAAATAGCGTTCGAGTTGGTAAAAATTAAGATAAACAATACACAACTACGGGAAGGATAGACACGCAAAATTATCTCGGATAATTGGGTAGTTAAATGTTTCACCGCAGACTTTGCGGGCAACAGCTAGTAAGTAACTAACTACATAATTTGGCTCAGGGACCCAAAGAGGGTCTTGGCCTCCGAAACGAGAGCATGCCATCTGTCCCGATCGTGCGCAGCCTCTTGCCAGTCGTCGACTTGAAGACGTCGCAGATCCACCTGGACACTGTCCTCCCAGCGGTACCTGGGTCGCCCAACCGGGCGGTGACCAGTCGGTCGTCCCACGTACGCTCTCTTGGCAGCCCGATCCTCTCCCATTCGTAGTAAGTGGCCGAAAGAGCGAAGTCTGTGTGATTTTGTTACGCCGATGATGTTGGGTTCAGCCATCTCCTGGATCTAAAAACAGCTAGCAACAGCTAGCAGCTAGTAAGTAAAAAAACATATTACGTTATTTTTGGATATAAGTACAGTCATCAGCACCGTATCTGACACAACAAGCGTGCATAAATATCTCATACGTCTATTTCTGGAGCCGGAAAGACGTGTCAGATATTTTTGGACGCTCCGCTGTGGCAGATATTAATGCTGTTGACTGTACCTCTAGTTTGTTTAGTTGAAAGCGGCCTGCATCCACCGTACCTACTGTATTTTACGTATAAGTTAGATTAAAGATGCAATTCACGAAGAGATAGTTTAAATTCCATCATGACATAGCGTCTCAGCGAAACCTTTATAATACTTTATTCTCGCATTCCTTAGAGTGGATGACAATTTCAATTTGCCCGTCACAGTATCTACCGCTAAATGGATATCTTACAAAGCAGCTATAATTGAGTTGGCTCGAGCACATGAACCAGTTTTAAACTTGCTCTGTACATTTAACAAAGTTATCGAGCAGGCATCCTAAACTTGCGAGATCGGTAAACATGACAAACTTTAAAATTGAGTTAAACTATCGAAAAGACTTGTTATAGTTTTCTACCGCAGCAAGTTTTTCTGCACAAGGAAATTCCGCTATCCTGTGTGGCAAGAAGGGCAAGATAGAAGTTTACATTTAGAGGATTTAGAAACTAGTTTCATATCGATTTATAATATTAATAGCTTTTCCCCGCTTCGCCCGCGTGGAATTCGGTTATCGCGCGCTGTTCCCTCGGGAACTCTGCATTTTTCCGGGATAAAAAGTAGCCTATGTCACTCTCTGTCCCATAAACTATCACTATGCCAAAACTCATGTTGATCCGTCGCTCCGTTTCGACGTGAAATACGGACAAACATACAAACACACACACTTTCGCATTTATAATATTAGTATGGATGTACATTATAGTAAACTCTTTATTGTACAAAAGAAAAGAAACAAAATATACAATTGTCTAAACTTTCTCTCTCTTAGTCAGATCTCTATCTGTCAACCTTTGAGAGAATGAGAGGGAGCATAAGTTAGGGACCGTCAAAGAGTGAATTTAAGAGTCAATATTAATATTTGTCACTTCAAAGATCAATATCACAAAACGGCTCAACCTATTTTGATAAAACATATCTAAGAACTATCGCTAGAAAACCTGCTTTCAAATAAAAAACCTGCATACAAATCCGTCCACCCGTTTAAAAGCTACGGTGCCACAGACAGACAGACACACACACACACACACACACAGTGGTCAAACTTATAGCACCCTTCTTTTTGCGTCGGGGGTTAAAAATAGTGAATAGCAAGTCGTGGTAGCCTTATGATTTGACCTGTGACCTCTAGAGTCGTTGGTTCAAATCCCTCTGAGTAATTCAAAATTCACGTGCAAAATTACATTTGAATATACCACGTGTTTCACGGTGGACCTGCGTAAACCTGCGAAGCAATTTGACAGTGTTCGTGAAGTTCTGAATCTGCATTGGATCCGCTTGGGAATTACGGCCCATCTCTCATACTGAGAGGAGTCCTGTGCCCAGAAATGAGACGAATATAGCATTGAATGATTATGACGAGTTGAATAGTGTTAACTGACGGTTAAATGTGATGCCGTCTCTATTTGTTTTGTTCGAATAAACGGAGTAGGCATTACATTTAACTGTCAGTTAGCACTAATCAATGGAAAGTGAAACAGCCTCTTAGTGTTGTAATTTTTAGGATTATTGAAATGCGCTTGAAAAATATTTACTTGGGAGTAGAGTTTTTTTTAGAAATCTAGGTAATATCAATTCAACAGGATAGACCTAATGATTTATGCATGCGAAGCCGCAGGTAATGGTTAGTTCTAGTAATGGTATTAAGCTAGTGGATCAATTGAAGTCTAGACAAAGAATGCACCTTACAAAGGGACGCCAGTGCAGCAGTAATACCAAGCTCACAGCCGCGAAGCACTTACAACTGGAGATGGAAATGCGCGCTTTGCTTATTCTTTAAACTAACAGTCAATCGGCAGTGTCCATTCGCGTTTTCATGTGGTAGGGTTTACTTATAGAATCACTTTGGTGTCTATCTTTCAAAATATTTTTTAACAAAAACACGTTAAGATATCAAATTGAAATTCGTATAAATATTATGTATTCAGTTTTGAACATGAAACTACCGTGAGACTCACTCATATTAAATATATTGACCCGGATAACTCACGTCTTTAATCGAGTTTAGCCCGACATGTTTCGGGCTAATCCGTAGCCCTTCCTCTTCGGAACAACGCGACTCGGCAGCTGCTGCAACACGCGCACTGCGCCCGAAACATGTCGGGCTAAACTCGGTTTAAGACGTGAGTTATTCGGGTCAATATATTTAATAATGTAAAAAAGAATAATCTTTTGAAAGTAAAAAAAATACAAGGGACAAGTAATATTCAGAACTTGTAATATATATGGTACAGTCGAGTTCTTATACTTCAGAGCAAAATTCAATCAAAAATATCTGATCATACTTTTAAGCCCATAACAATACAGTCATGTGAAGCCACATTTTTGATATTTTTTCGCGCTAAATTATAACAAATCGACTGTACTTCTCGCTTCTAAGTATACCTATGCAATCGATTCTCAACAAACCGCCTTCAGATTTTCAAATATTTAAAACTAGATAGTGGTTGAAACAAGTAGAACTACGCTTAAAACAACTCCCGTTCTTAGTAATCTGCACTCACCGCGCCGCAGTGCCCTATCCATTGTGCATTTGACATACCGTAAGGCGACTTTGCGCCCGCACCCTGCAGCAGAACTGTGGTCCTGACAGTTTGATCCTTACCCAGTTTGATAGCGAATAGGTGCACTACGACTATTTCCACTTCGACACTCGAGATGTCTCGGTTTAAATCGTAAAGGTAAATTACAAACAATTTACGACAAATTTGTTTTTACTATCAAGGTTTTTACATTGTCTAATATTAAAGCCGGATTAGACGTTGTCGCAGCCATGACCAAATCTTAATTTCAATCACTGTAGAATCGCCGAAGGTCAAAGTGGAGATAATCATACTGTACGCCACAAGCACATACATAGAACACAGTAAAGACATCCCCGGGCATTATTGCATGGAAATTAGGTTTGTTTACTCATTCGTTTATTTACCTCAACTATGAAGCTTGAGTCCCGGTTCGATTCCCTCGGGGCAGATATTCATCAAAATCGAATGTTCATCTCGGGTCTTGGGTGTTATATGTTATGGCATCTATATAATATATGTTATCCGTTGCTTGTCCCATACAGCTTTTGCCTTACTTGGGACTTAGGTCAATTGGTGTGAATTGCCGAGATAATTTATTATTTTTATTTTTTATTATGTAAATTATTTTGTTTACTCATTCGTTTATTTACCTCCTCAACTATGAAAATTGCTAGAAAGTTGTCCAGGCAGCTCTTCAGACAATGGCATCATCATCATCATCATCAGCCTATGTTCGTCCACTGCTGGACATAGGCCTCTCCCATGGCACGCCACTGAGCACGATCCTTGGCCACTCTCATCCAGCTCTTGCCATACAATGTCATGACATTGTCTTGTCAGACAGTGTCATACGAAGATAAAAAAAAATTGTAAATAGTTAAGTTAACATTATGTGCCTTTCTCAAATTAATATGCCCATAATTAAACTAAGTAGGTAATCACAGTTACCTCTTTAATTACATTTTAATTGCAGTTTTTAAACACGTGATTATTTTTATTTGTTTTCAACTTTATGTTAGCTTGGAATACGACTACACACTATTGGGTATTGGATACTTAAAACCTAAATTGCTAAAAGTGGCTCCGAAGCGGTAACGTTTCTTGTGCTCTGCCTACCCCATTTGGGAATACAGATGTGATGTTTGTGTGTGTGTGTGTGAAATACATGTCACATAGATTTTCAGAATATTGTTTTGTTGTTTATCTTGTGCTAATCAGTTTTTCAATAATTAATAGTTACATTGTTCTTAAGGGCGGTAAATAAGAATTACGAACGAGAGTATTAGAAGCCCGAAGTCGAAGAGTGAGGGCTTTAATGAGTCGATGTTGTAATTCTAGTACCACCCGTGCGACATACAATTATTCATCACATTTGCGAGTTAAATTGTATATTTGTTAAGAAATACTAATATTTTTTCAAAAATTGCCGTACCGCTGACTACGCTTTTGGCAGCGCCAGCCTCCGCGCCGCCCCACCCCACGCAAGTACATGTGCCCGACTGCGCGCGCCGCGCTGCAGCACGCCACCAGTATCACACTCATTTACCGACCTTGGGCTTCATGGCATGAAAATTAGTACGGGCAATGGACTCAATTTACCGACCACCGGGTTTCATCAAGCACATTAAGTCGAGGGTTTTATTTGGGGGGTTGCAACCAAGGTAGCCGGCATGTTACGACCACTGTTTTACGAGCAAGTGTGATGAAAAATAATTACCTAGGGACGAGCTTCGTTCGGAGTTTTTTTTGCTTACTTATAGTATTCTAGTAACGGTTTAACATGTTTTCTTGGTTACAGGTGGTTTGAGTGTATGGTGTTAGTGGAGGGATGCGGTGCAGTATCGGGCCACCGTTAAGGCGGCGGAACCAGCCCGCCGTGCAATGATGACGGACGCTGTTTGGGTTCTGCTGGCAGGATGCTTCGCCTTTGGTGAGTACTTATCATTTACATTATACAGGCAAAGAAACTGTATCACTACCAGGGTGGCACCTTTTCAATAAACATTCCACTATGATTTCCTTGACAAAAGTACGGGATGTCAAATGCATTAGTTAGCACAAAGGTTCAACCATGATTAAGCGAGCGTGTAGGCCACCTGGTTCATCTTCTTTCTTTTTTTTAATTAAGTTAGTTAAGTTTTTTATTTAACTTTTTTTTCTAGAGCTTAGTTATAATTCACTTTATAATATAATCGAACATAGGTAAACAAAAGCCCGGAATTTTCGCGGCATTTTTGATCTCTCTTAGTGACTTCTCACTTATCGACTTTCGATATATCGATACGCAACATGCTAAAAAAGATTAAAAGTACTCGTAGAGATCAAAAATAGATGGTTTTATCGTTAAAGAGCGATCTCTTCCAATTAACTTTTGAGGAGTCGAAAATGTGAAATAGAAATAAATATACATTATGCAATGTAAACAATAAAGAGTTAACAATTTCTAATTTCATATTCAATAGTAGTTTATGCAACTGTTACGTAATAAGGGTCCTTAAAATACGAGTGTGGTTTTATGAAACGAGGCGTAGCCGAGTTCTCACAAACAATTATAAGACTTTGACTACATTATCATCATATGAAGCTTATTTAGGAAGCAAAAATCTAGAAAGAAGATTTTGGTTGTCTTTTAATAAATTGTATTGTATTGTATTGTAACTCTTTATTGAACATAAACCGATGAAAATTACAGTTAACAAGAGAAAGAGATGTACAAAGGCGAACTTATCCCTTAAAAGGATCTAATAAAAAAACATTTTGTGTTATACGTCTCACTGTAAGGTACAGACTTTTCAGATAGAGAGGGCTTGGCCCGTAATACCCACACGGGCCCAGAGCACATTGGGAACTTCACACACAAAATTATTTTTTCTTTGCATGTGCGCGCAGCTTTAATCACTAAGTTTTGCATCACTGTAAAGCCCACGGTCAAACAATTTACAGGAATAAAAAAAAACTGAAATTAAATAAAAACAGTTATGCCATCGGTTCTTTTTTTTAGTTGAATGAATTTAAATCAAAATACTACCTTGATGCACAACAGGTTCGTGGTACGGTACGCCTCTATTAGCAAACCAATTTGAATGTCGCTTGTTTATTTTGTGCACGCCACTATTCCGTGAACTGCAATATGAACAATCAACTGGTTCACGCTATTTGCCGTTACAATAAACATGCATACCGATTGTGGCCGGCAATGTTAACGTTAAAAACCAACGGTTAATTTTACGATAAAAATCGCTGGCAAAATTTTATCTCCTTTTGCATAATAGGGATAAGGAGGCATTCGTTCGTTGCTCTTATAATATTACAACCAATAATACCAGTCTGAAAATATTCTTTTTATGTCTGTCTGTCTATCTCAGTAACCATCTAAAATGGCCTTCACTCTGCGACTCTGCGTATATTTTGCTAATACTGAATATTCATTGATACCTACAAATTTGTACAGAATCCTCAGTGCGCAAGTCCGACTCGCACTTGCCGGTTTTTAAATTTATCTACTGCTGCATTTACTGGTTGGTTTTGCATTCGCTTTGTTTAAATGGAAGCACATAATGTTCTGATTACTTAAATTAGCCAATCATAATAATTATGCTAGAGTTAGATTACTAGGTTACTCTTCTAAACTGAGAGCTTATGCTTATATTATCAAATATTTATTGAGTTTAGTTAGAACGCCTGTTCAAGACGCATTCAGCGATCTTAGAACCGGTTTTTTCTAAGCGAATTAGATGTCTCTAAGCATTAGACGTTCTTAGAAAGTACTAAGGCATCATAAGGACCGAGCGAGTCTAGCCTAGCCATCCCGTATGTGGAACGCGTCGCTATCCCAAGTCCAGTATAAGTGCATGTGTGCACACATACACGCAAATCAATAAACGACATGCGATACCTATGACTGCTTCATTCAAACCCGTTGAGAATCGACAGTTGAAAAGAGATAGCACACAGGCATCTATGACTTGGTAGGAAAAAAAGTTGAGTCCCGGTTTGTACGTGCCTTCGGGATGAAGTTTTATTTGTTCTGAGACTAACGGGTGGCCCGAACTGGTACTAAGGCAACAGAAGTTGTGGAAGTTTGTGCGGAAAACAGCTGTAACACGAAACTTTAATATGGCGATGTGGAAATTCGTGGAAATTGGAATGAGTTGCATCTAAAGAGTCCTGGATGTAAAGTCAAAACTTTCCGTCAGATAAATCCTACTTATTCCTACTTTGCAACAAATCATTATAAATGCGAGAGCTTGGGAAAGTTTACGTGTCTCTGTATGTGTTACTCTTTACACGTCAACGGCTGGATGGATTTATATGAAATTTGGTAAATATGTAAATAGCAGGTTCTCTATAACTAATGACTAGATTACTTTTGTCCTGATATTGCCACTATAAAATAAAGAAAGATATCATTTATTCATTTACACGCTTGAAATTTCCTGAAATCTCAACCACTAATTCAAGACAAATGTTTTGCAAAAGTAATCATCTCACAATGAAAATCAAGTTATAATTTTTTTAAATGGCCCATGGGGATTTATTAAAAAAATCGAAATTTCAATTCAACCGCCTAACCTATGTTTATGAAAACGAAGCTGCGCGTAAAGGCTATATTAGTATAATTAATTGCTTTCAAACTTTATTTAATTGAACAAATAAACTTTCACATTTTCAATATTTTATTTACGCCCAATACAAACTTTTATTGACCGCTACTAAATAAGGCTTCTCTAGTTAGACGAAACAAGAAATACATACGAGTATATGCCGTCTCGTTACAATGCGGGGCCGTAAAGGTATGAATCGTCATCGTTCGGCGGTGGAACAAAACATAATTACGGAATAGATAAATAATTGGCTCAAAAATAATGTATTGTCTTTACGATGAACAAATTACTTCACAAAGCCCCGTGTTTTGGTTATTTTACGACTTGTAACAGCGACAATGTTCAACTTTTCTAAGTTGTTTAAGTTATTGTACCTACAATAAAGAGTTTACATACAGACTATACATATACATTTGCAAAACTGTGAAGACAAATTTCGCTTTCGTTCATAAAATTCGTTATTGACAGGTATACCGTGTGGGCTGACTACGAACGAGTTTCCAAAGTTTATTGCGAGAAAGTAAATTCGAACTCTCAAACTCTAAGAAGTCGTATAAATAAGTCGAATTTCTATTTACTTATACTGTTACAAGTGCCTTAAACTCTTTATTGTCTTTGTTTGAAATAAAAAAAGCCATGGTAGTCTAGTGGTTCTATGACCTCTATCGGAGAGGATCGTAGGTTCGAACACGGCCTTGCTACTCTGCTTTTTAGGAATTAATATTAAAAGTGAAATAAATAAATAAAGGGACAACTGTGCACGAAAATGCCCGGTCACGATCAGAATACGAATAATAAAAAAAGACTCTATAAGACATTATTATTCGTAGATTAGACTCTATAATTTAGCAATATTTGACCACATAATCCGTTAGTTACAAGTAAATCTATTAAACAGCTACGCCTCCTGAAAAATGTTTTCTTTTGTAGACTTTTTTGATCTACCGTTATATAAAAAAAATGAACTCTTTTCTGTGAAAGTTGGATTACACCCATTATTGGTTTTCAATAAGTTTTCGAGTTTCAGCGCATATGACTTTAGTTATTGTATGATATCACACATAAACTAGAAATATTTGTACTAATATTTCGCGTTAATTTATAGCCAAATTGACGTTTAATACTTATTTAGTCGTCTAAAGTCCGTAGGTGCGAAGTTAAACAAGTCATTCACACTATAAAGCCGCCATGTTGATTTACAAAATAAAACTTGTCAAGTTGTTGCTTAGATTTTACACTATTGCACGACGTCGAGCAATATGTGTATCCTAACTAATGTATGTTTATGAATGAGTAGAAGTCTAACGTACTTAACGGTTCTATCTTTTTTTGATATAGTAATCTCGGATCGCATAGTATCGTTTGGCATAATTATCATATCACATAATCCAGTCTGGCGTGAGTTGGGGTCGCAGTTCTAACCTAACTTTATCTTATTTGCTGGTACCAGCTTTTTTCTCTGTGAAGTTACAGTTTCTATAACCTTTCGTATACTTTTAGAATCAAATGCCATAGTGGGTAGCAAGAGGCAAAATTATTCTGAGTTATGCAGTGTTGCTAGAAAATCAGATGCTGATATTTTGAGGATGGATTACTTGCATCGTTGTTAATTAGTTTCAATTAAATTAAATTCAAAAAAATACAGTTAATGTTAATGCAAGTATGATTATTTTTTGGACGGAATGGTATTTTTGTATGAAACAAAAAAAATATTACCACACAATACTTAAATAATTTATGTGTATAATATAATTGATTCTTAGGTTATTCGGTTAATTAAATACCCTGGAAATCCGCACCTAATTTTCTAGCACCTTATATGTATGTATGTATATCTTTACACAGTATAAATTAAAGTCTTTCTTACTGTCTGCATGCTTCGAACTTTTGAAGTAAGCAATGTGGCGTTTATCATCAGTTAGAAATTTTGTCACGGAAAGTTTGTACGTAATATGGTAGGTAGGTTTTCCAAAAGTGAAATGAAACGTGTCGTATGTATGAAGTGCTTTTGGTTAGAGAGTTGTTTGAAATCTACACGCGGGAGAAGCCGGGGCAGGTCTCTAGAAATAATATAAATACGGGTTGATAAGTTTCACATTATATGAGACAGTGCATAATATATTCAAGACCAGTTGAAGTCGAATGAATGATCAACAACTTGTATGTCGCACATTGTAAATAAACATACCATTTTCCAGAAGTGAAATCTGCCACACACATCAAGCTGCAATTGAATACATACCTTCTTTGCTTTACTTAAGATTCCAAAACCGTTTGGTTGTCATTCGTGCCATATTCTTCTAACGCTAGGGTAATGGAAATTCATCTCAATATGAAGGAGAGTACAGTTAAAGTTAGACTGTCAGTGATAAGTTAAGAGCTCCTACGTATTTCTTCTTGCCTGGTACCTTTGGGCGCGTACACATCACGCGGCGCGATTCTCATTCCACACATCAAGGCCGCAACCCACATAAGCTTACGTCTGTCTCTTTCAGAGGCTGCGACATCCCCACTAGCCTGACAAGGTCGTCTATAGTTTGCGTAAAGCTTTTGACGAGTCTAGACGAGTCGTGTGAACTTTCCTACACCGGACGCTACCTCATTCCGTGGTTGATTAAAAAACTTGGTAACAGCTCTGTACCACGTGCCGTAAAAACAAAACCATAACAGTCATTTACTAACGCTCACCGAGGGTTCCGTTTTGTAGGTACATGTGCTATGACTATCCAGTGCTAGAAAAGCCCTTCTACCTAAGCAAAATGTACGCATAAAAGTTTTTCCTTACAGTTAGGAATAATTGAATGGTGTGTATAAAGTTCCTAATCTACACTGAGCTCGTGCAGGAACTAGGCTCCAGCTATAATTCTGAGAGGAGGCCTGGTCCCAGCAGTGGGGCGTATATATGTCGGCGGCGGATCACGAAATTCCTAGGCATATCGTGAATTGGCGCCATGTCATGAATTGGCTAAGGGACATCCACCATATCGTTCAAAACTTACCGTTTAACGATTTACCAAGTGACGTTAAGGCTAATCATGAAATTGCCGCCGTTTCATGATTTGGCCAGTTTAGGCAGATTATGAAATTCCTAGGCATATCATGAAACGCAGCCATATCGGTCCTGGCACTCCGAGGGGCGCTGCCGCGGCACGCTCGCTTTGCTCGCTCGGCTCGTGCGTTGTGGTCACAATTCATGCTAACAATTCCTCGCTTCGCACGTCGCACCTAATTTTTTCTTTTTTTCGGTTTATCACGATGTGCCCGGTATATAGCTAGGAATATCGACGAATGCTTTGCTCTCTTTGCTTTGTAATTTCTTTTTCTCTGTGTATCTGTTTTCTGTATCGCTTACTATGTCTGGTGTACAATAAAGAGTCTTTGTATTGTATTGTATTGTAATCGATCTGCCGTATTATTTCCCAGGCACATCGTGATATGCCTGGCCAACTTTTAGGCATATCATGTAATGACGCCATTTCACGATATGCCTAGGAATTTCGTGTTCTGGCGGATTTTACGATCGGCCTCCGACATATAGACTGAGATGATAGTTAAATAAAGTGGTAGGTACAGTCGAGTTCATAAACTTGTGATCAAAAATTTTATCAAAAATATCTGAACACAGTCGTGTCTCTATTGTCTACGGCGTAGAAGCGTGTTCAGATATTTTTGATCAAAAATTTGGTCACGAGCTTATGAACTCGTCTGTACGTACACTTGTTCACAAAAGTCGGATCGCTACTGAGACATTCGTTTAAAACAGCCATCGAATCATTCAAACAAGATTAATTAATGGCAAGTCATTTAATGCAATTAAAAAACTTTTAACAAACATTTTTTGTTAACAAGTCGCCTTGTAGAAATTAATGAGAAACACTAACTCGCTGTCAATTAAATAATATAATTTGTAACACTTAAAACTTAATTAAAACTTGAGTAATTGCTTTGTCAATTAATAATAATACCTGTAAACAAACGGTGCCCCATCGAAACAAACCACGAATCCTTACTAATATTACAAATGTGAATGTTTGTTACACTTCAGTCTTCAATCGATCGTGACGAAATCCGGTATGGAGATAGCTCGAAACCCTAAGAAGGACATAGGATAGGTTACTTGTAATCCCGGAAAACGGTACATTTCTTGCGGACGCGCGATAGTCGAATTCTTGGTAGAAAGTCGTGGTCTACAACTATTTGGTATGAAACTATATTGACGACCAGATGGCCAAGTGGTTAGAGAACCTTACTACGAAGCTTGAGGTTCCGGATTCGATTCCCGGCCGACTTTTATACAGCGTGTATTTTTGATACTACCTCAAATTTTAAGGGTAGTTAGTGAAGGCACTAATAATCACATTTTGTTATGTTTTATAAAAAAACATAGTCTTATTATTTTTCTAACAAAATTAATTAGCACGCAATGTATCACTGCGTGACACTGCTTTGTTTTTATTCAAAACGCACTTGTTGACATGACGGCTGTCACAGAACGTTTCTCTCTCGTATCAAATTATTGTACGCATTACATTGCTGCTCGAAAATATTTCAAAAATTAATTACGCTCCGGTAGTTAATTTTAAATTAACAATTTGTTTTGATATCCGTTCACAGCACTTAAATCTTCGTCTGGTTATAGTTTGAGGTAGTATCAAAAATACACGCTGTATAACTTTAATTTGTATCAGATTTATATAGACTAAATAATTTCTTTTAACACATCATACATTAGGTATATCACTCATGATTATATAATAATAATATATTAAAATTTTCATGAATTATAATTTTTAAATATTAGGTGTTATGAACATTATATGCTTTGATTGTTATATCAATTGATATTATATATAAACACCGTTATACCTTACAAAATAAGATATTTTAAGATTATACTTTTAGTTCATTATATTAATATCCAGTGAACGTTATACTAAACGAGTTTAAATAAAGTGAGCGTATATATTATGAATATTAGATAATAAGTTGTTATATCTCGTATTACTTACCCGCTGGAGTGTCGAGTTCATATATAGTTGCCAATAGTTGGTAATAGAGAGCGCTGACATTTATGTAAATTATAATGTAATGATGTATTGAATGAATAAATAAACTAAACTAACTAAACTGCTGCCCACTGTCACGTCAAGTCCCTAGGGCCTTCTACAACGCTCACTGGAAGAAACAGAGGGCCTACTCCGAAATTCGAAAATGGAAGTTCGTATCGTCGTCGGACTAGTATCTCTCCCACTCGTATTAAATAGTAGAAGTGTCAGAGGGACGGAACGACACGAACTTAAATTTTCGAATTTCGTAGTAGCCCCGCAGCTCCGTCCTATTCTAAAACCGGGCACGGCACAGACTTATTATTCTAACACCAATTGATTTTGATTTCAGTTAAACTGAATTTAATAAAACTAATAAACTATTGCTTTAAACTTTGTTATTTTACTGACCATAAAATGAGGCCATAAAGAGTATACGTTCAAATTCGAGCAGTGTAAAGTCAGGTGTACAGTCACCAGCACCAATATCTGATACAACAAAGCGTGCATACATAATCTGATACGACTTTATTTCTATCAGATATCGTCAGATATTTTTGCACGCTCCCCTGTGGCAGATATTAATGTAAATTCAAATTTTATTGCATTTCACGTTGTAGGTACACATGTTCTTAAGATTAGGTCGATATAGAGTCAAACATGAACCCTGTAAGGGCACAGCAATCGTAGTACATGTGTAATTCTATGCATAATTATAATATTAATAACAATAATAATACAGTTCTGGCAGTAAAAACAATAATAATAATGAAATAAAAACAGAAAATGACATTATTCATAATGAAAATAAAAATAATAATGAGATCAAATTGGAAATGTCAAAAAAAAGCAGGCAGGAGTGTAGGTCACTCTAAATGGGTACGGATGTATGTACAAAAGCTATACAAGGTGTTAATTAATTATCGATTACACTTTGATTTAAATTAGGTTGTGTTTGCGTTTTTAAATCCTTTTGTTATTGTGCCCAGTCTTAAAGTTACGACTGCAACAGGCGCCAGTTAATACTGGCCGGTTTGCTGTCACTGTGTGACTTTCTTCTAAAAGCTTCAAAACAAATCAGGAGTATAGAGTTAGAAATTAAGTATAATTACTGATTTACCAAAACACACTAATATCTCTTAAAATAATGAAGATGTTCAGAAATAAATTCAATCATCTTACTTAAAATTAAAAAATATTGTTGGGGTGTCTGAGCTTTTCAGTTATTTAATTAACAACTTGTATATAATGCGAAGATGTAAGCATGCGGAGTTTATAATAACCGTAATAGCCTGGTGGTTTGACTTTATGGGCCCTCAAGCAGAGGGTCGTGGGTTCGAAATACACCATGAGCTTTACGGTGAAGAAAACGTACTCGAGCACTTGGAGTTTGGAGCTTGTTACTCAGTTTTCTGAGCATAACTTATTACAAAATCATTACCGACATGCAATAGGGATTCTACTTGCATTATAATTTGTTACCAAATATCTTATTTAATACCATAGCGGCAAACCCTTTTTGGCACCATTACCGAGATATTTAATTACCAGAAACTTTTTCCATTTTAGATTTAAGTTCTATCATAAGAATGTATTTATTTTGTTTATTCTCTTTTCTTTTTTACCCGACTGCCTAAACGGCTAGACGGATTTTAACATATGAGATATCATTGGATTCGTCATAACTGTCGGAGTGACATAGGCTATATAATATTTCAATATGGCGAAAAAAAATATGGCGGTGGAATGAAAAAATATATACTTTGTATTGTAACAATATGGGTATCAAATGAAAGCTAATAATTAGTCCATTCTACATAAATATCAAAAAAGTGTAAAATAAAACATTGAATTAAAAAAATGAAAAAACCCGACTGCTAAATCTAAAAGGAAGAAATAAAGCCTAGTGGTCTAGAACTCTGTTAAGTAGCTAATTTAAAGATCAACAGTCGGGCACATTTAAATCGTGACGCTCAAAAACTCTTAGAAATTAAAACTCTTAGAGTTAGGGTTTTTTTATTTCTGTTCTTATTCTATCTCTGTTTACTTATTTCACATATTTTCGAACATTTACTAAACAGTGTGTACCCAGCTTTAGGTCCCCAAAAACGATTTCATTTAATTGGGGTAATTAATGAAAAACAGTTACACGGAGCGAAGGTACTTGCCGCAGCATTAGGCAGTCAAATAATTAATAACTCGGTACTTTGGCTGGCGAGGTAACCCTCTGGTCCCTGACTCCTTTTATGCGATATTGAAAATATTAAATGTAACAAAGGTGTAACTTAAACTTAGGCCGCTTTACTCGTAAATGGGTGCCGTTCAATCAGCATTAAAACTTTTTGTATGACAACGTTTCGGCTGACAACGTAAATTAAAAAGCATAAGTAGCATAACATTTAAATCCTCCCTTCCACCCCCCTTTACCTCTCCCCGCCCCCTTTTAGGCCGGAAACGCACCCGCAGTCCTAATAATGCTGTAGGTGTCCATGGGCGGCGGTAATCACTTACCATCAGGTGACCCGCATACTCGTTAGCCAGATATTTGTCAAAAAAAATTTAGGTATTTAGCAATAACCTTTGCCATAACGTTCATTTGGAAGAATGGCGTTTTGTATGATGATCATAACGTATTGTCACAGTAGGTGTATATGTCGGCGGCCGATCGTAAAATCCGCCAGATCACGAAATGCCTAGCCATATCGTGAAATGGCGCCATTTTATGAATTGGCTAAAGGACATCTGCCATATCGTTCGAAACTCACTGTTTAACGATTTGCCTAGTGACGTTTAGGCAGATCATGCAATTCCTATAGGCATATCATCAAACGCCGCCACGTCATGATTTGGCTAGTTTAGGCAGATTATGAAATTCCTAGGCATATCATGAAACGCCGCCATATTGGTTCTGGCACTTCGCCGACCGCTGCCGTGGCACGCTCGCTTCGCTCGCTCGGCTCGACTCGTGCGTTATGGTCATAATTCATACTAACCACTCCTTGCTTCGCTCGTCGTTCCTAAATGTTTCTTTTTTTCCGACATATCACGATGTGCCCGGTATTAGCTAGGAATGTCGACGAATGCATTGCTCTAATCGATCTTCTGTATTGTATCTCAGGCACATGTGATATGTCTGGCCAACGTTTAGGCATATCATGAAATAGCGCCATTTCACGATATGGCACTTGTCTCACCGCCGGCGAGGAAACGATTGGCTATCGACTATTTTCTCGCTCAAGAAACGAACAAAAGATATAAGATCCTGTGTGAGTAAAAGAGACACATATATTAATAGTTGATCGCTGGCTGTTCACACTGTCGGCGAGAACTCGCTCTTACATCTTTTGTCGCAGCGACAAAAGCTATAAAACTCGCTGAGCTATAGATACTCGCTCAGTGATGTCAGCTTGTCGGCCGCCCCGCACGAGCGAGTCGAGTGGAGCGAGTAATCGCCCGTCGCACGCGAACACTCGCTTACAGCCCAGCGACAAAACTACACTCGCTTCTCGCTGCTCGCCCACTCGTTTCTAGTTACTCGCTCTACTTGCTCTACTCGCTTCTCACTCATCGTCGGCGGTGGGACAAGTGCCTATGCCTAGGAATTTCGTGATCTGGCAGATTTTACGATCGGCCGCCGACATAAATATACTGTGGCATTGTTTTTAGATGCAAAAGTTCCACAAGCCGGTTAAGTAATTCAGTCTCAAAAGTTAGAAAGGGTCCGACGGCATTCACCGAAGCACAGACCGAAGCAAGTGTTTCGTGGCCGCGGTGAAAGCCGGGTTCACTTTCACCACTTGACCTTGCGTTACTCCGCGTTACGTTATGTTATAAAGTCCTATTATGTATTCTCCGCATGTTTCATAACGGTGAAGATATTTAAGCACATGCACTTTATTGACGTTTGCCTTGTCCTGTGAGAATTTTGGCGTGGCATTGCGTCGGCGGTGTTGAAAGTGTTACCAGTCTCGGAGATCGTGTTACAAAAGTCAAAAGTCAAAGTCAAAAGTATTTATGTTCGTTTTACGTTGTACGAGCTCGTAGATTTTAAAGCTGGTATTTCAAACAGAGCATTATCTGTACAGTGCTTCTTTTATAATAAGAATAATGGCCTAACCGACGTTTAACTTATAACAAATAGATAAGTAGTAGCTGTTGCTTGCTTTCATCGGACACAATTTTTCAAATTGGTTCATTAGTTTCTAAATGTTTTTTTTTAAATACACATTTAAATTATCGTGTAGATTAGATTAAATTTTCAATCACCGAATTGTTAGTAGTTATGATGATAAATTAAATTATATTTACATATTTCAGATTGTCATCCATACTGTATTAGTTAACATACATGACTTTGTTTCAATAAAATGTATACCTACATATAAGAAATGGTAGTAGTAATACATTTTATTAAAACAAATCTATATATAAAAAACCAGAATCAGAATCATAACATGCTTTAGATCTAAGATCAATAATGTACCTATGTTGAACTAATAAAATATTCTGATTCTCATAACTAATAACATACATAATATAGTTAGTTATCGCCATGAGAGATTTCGGAGCGGCCAAAGTGGTCAAAAATATCGGCACATGGCACTCTATTATTAAGGTATTAGAGTTCACGCATCGATATTTTTGTGCACCTTGGTCGCTCCGAAATATTTTGATGGCGACTGTGCAAGCCAGAGGCATGTATTCCAGCGCTCCAGCATGGGTTAACCCCATCTATTACGTTCTATGGTGATGATTAATATATTCCTTTCCCCTTCCAGCTTCACCCCAAGAGTTCAACCTGCAGAACTTGCTGCAAGTCGAGCGGCACTGGTATGCACGCTCCACGGACCCAGTGGGGACCCTGGTCACCAAGGCGTACCGGGCGCCCACGGGGGACAAGCCTGTGACGTACAGTCTGGAGACCACTGGGCCCCCCGTGCCCTTCGCTGTGGACCCGAAGACTGGAATCGTCACTGTCAATGACACACTTAGTGATAAGGTAAGTTAGCACTGATCAATAAAGGGGTCCATATCGCCTCGCATACTTATCAAAAGCCCGAATGTAACGTTTGTTAGAATGATCGTTTGGCATAACTCTTTTTTCTCTGAATCCAATAATTGTTCAGAATTGTTATAAAACAGACCTAACCTAACCTAGTGTTTTCTATAGGATTACCATTTAAAATTTTGAGAAAATTTTAAGGTTTCAATAGGAAAAAATTATGACAAACGATGATTCGGACAAAAAATACGGTATGAGGTGCGACGAGTATGCAAACTTTGGCGCTCCCTTAATTAAGACCGGCCACAGATTTACAGAACTATAGGCCGTACGTAGCCCCCTGGGGCACACAAGAACTTAGGGCCCTTTTGGAAATACTAGAAAGTGAAAGATACATATTGTGTTATTTATGGTGTACTAATAAAACCATCTTTTAAATAATGAATGATATATAGAATGTATTGTATAATCATAAAGGTATTTCCATACGATTGTTGTGAATATTTCACACGAAAACACAAGCTGAAACATGGATACACAGAAAAACCAGAAAAATAGACCAGCGCTAGGAATCGAACCCAGGTCCTCAGCAATCCGTGCTGCGTGCTATTCCCCTACACCAACACTGGACAGGGGTCTAGACACGAATTTCAACTATGCACCAACATTCATTCAACATTTTAAGTAACAAAAATTTGGAGTTGAAATAAAAAATACAAAAAGACTCCAAAAAGTAATCATAATTGTTGTGAACAAAAAATGTACTATTAGGGTAAACCATTCTGGTTATCCTAGAAACTTGAAATTTGGTATGAAGGTAAATCTTACAGTAACCTAATATGTAAGTTAAGTCTGAAAATCTTGAACTTTTTTTGCCTGCTTGTCTTCGTTAGTAGGTAATCATCTCAAATGCACACTACGTAAATTTTGCTTAGAAGAGAGGTTCTACTAACACTGGATATTCATTCACCTACTATTTGGACTACATTTATATAGTTCATTTTGCTTAAACTTTTTTTTTATTCGGACTACAGTGACAGGCAGTATCTTGAAACCAATGTGACTTTACTGAAGTTGTAATAAATATGCCTCCTATTTGTATGGTTTCTATTCATTACTTATTACATTTTATCAATTTCAGGAAAATCGTTCATACTCGCTATGGGTATCCGCTCACGACGGCTACATACCGCTGAAAACCGAAGTCCTAGCGACAATAACCGACAGCAGCGGGAGAAAAATAAAAGTACCTCACCCGCCTTCTCCGTTCCCCGCTTTCCCCTTTCCACCAAACCCACCCTTCCCCAGACCAACACAAAGAACTACCAAAGCAACAGAAGCAACCATAGAAGATACCACAGTACCTGATGAAATTACGACTACTACGACGCAAGCACCTAAGACGACTGTGCACATTACTACGAAGGACAGCATTCTTAATGATACAACAGAGACACCAGAGGTGCCAAGCAATGATATCTCCTTTGCTATTATACCATTGATAGCCATAGCTGGTCTGGTTGTTATTGTTGTCGCAGTAATAATTTTTGTATGGAAGAGGAATAATGGGCAGAAGGAGCCTAGCAAAAAGGATGATATGGTAAGTAGAATCATCATAAGCTGATTATCATGCTAAAGCCATCTTGCAAGAAAAAATAAATGCAGATTTAGTCGTTATTATCTCATTAAATTTTGACAGTTCAACACGTAACACACGTAAGTAAACTAATATTTTTTGACTATTTTTTTGATTTCGGCTTTTGTAAAAGTAGCTTTGTTTCTATACTAGTATAAACAAGAACTCAAGTCCTGTTAATTTCTCAAAAGAAAACTGTCAGTGCCAACAAAAATAGCCACTGTAACAAAATACTTTTTATTTCCAAAACTTGCGTTCAACAGCGCTTCACAATTTTTATCAGATCTGGCATACACTTTGGAATTTTAATGACCTCTAACCTGTTTTTCTGTGGTTACTTTGTTACAAACTTTACCGATAAATTCGATTTTAATGTACATTTTATATTTTAAAGGAGATACAGTACCTACTGCTGATATTAAAAAGTCCACTGAACTGTAACTTGAAAAACATGTAAAAAAAACACAGCTATTAAAGGTAATTTCTCAGTTATAAAGTCATAATATACACTGGTATGTTGTTCTTAAACATTAACTACATCATCGGATCGTTTTAGATTTGTTACTTTTGAATTAGGATAAAGTAGATCAAGTACACTACTTGACACTAACACTATATTATTTGCATCATCAGTCCTAATTTAAACACTGCTGGACATAACTTTGGACTATGAACACGTTTTTTAATTTCTTTACATTATATTCAACCACTTCTAGCTACTGTATTCCATCCGAATTTGAGGTATCCAATTCTAAGTCTACCACGACATCCATAATAACCTCTAGTCATGATTCTCTTTTGATTTTCTTTGTAAAGTGCTTCTCTAACTAGAAGAGGCTTACAATCCGCTCCAAATACTTCTCCTAATCTTTGGCGAGGTTAAATAGCACCGCGGCGCTCTTAATACCAGTCCATTCGCGAATATTACACAGCCACGACATCTTCCTACAGCCAACAGTTCTTTTTCCAGCCAATTTGCTCATTATTCTTCATGATCATAGCAAACAGTTGTTTACCTTGGTCCTAATAGTGGCAAATCTTCTTCACAGAGCAAAGACTCTACCGGCATCGTCCTCCAAGAACCTTCCTTGAACCTGTGGGACCGTCCTCACGTATACTCCAACCGATACGAGTCCTGGGACAACGGTCACTTACAGGTCAGTCACAATGTCCTTGTCAATTTTTCCATCAATCAATCAACAGCCATATTCCATACACTATTGAAACGTAGGGTTCTTTCATGTTAAGCCACAAATCTCTATCTTTGATTTCTCTCATCCAGCCACTTCTAAGAGTACTTTTAAGGTCACCCCTCCAAAGTGTCATAAGGCGTTCCCTTACGCGACCTCCACTCCAGAACTCTTTGGCTCGAACGATTGTTGTTTCTTTCTACGGCAGACGTGACCAGCCCACTGCCACTTCAGCGTATTAAATATCATTATGTCTATTAAGATCACTAAAAGAACTCCAATCTAAATCTTATCAGGCCTAAAGTTTTTTCCACATGACATACTCGTACATCCAAATCAGACCAAGATCAAGTATATCTATAAACGTATATTTCAATCTATTAAAAAACTGACAAGCAAATAAGCGTATCTTACACAATGTGAAATGCTGAAGCTTAACATACGGCTCACTGGTTCAAAGAAAACCCTGTTAATTTCCTATAATTATAATATAGGCCTTGGCATCTTTTACAGATGATTTAAGTAGCGTCACGACGATGGCACTTGAGCGCGTAAGTTGTGGCAAAGCTTCGTAATTTGGATCTCGGTTTCGGCAATTTAGATCATATTTAGGGTAATATTCGAATTTGTTCGTTGAATTTCCTTCGGATAACTTAAGTATACTTATTTTCGAAGATATTAATTTGTTAAGATATTCCAAGCGCAATTTCAAATAATTTTAATTCAAATTTAACTTTTAGCAGAAATTCTAAACTGGAAATTGTTTGTTTTCTTTTCAAACAAAACAGTTGAAGACAAAATGCCAGTGCCCGATACTTAGATTGGCATAGCGATGGGCATTCTACACAGGCTGAAGAATGGTTTCGATTTAAAATAATATAGGATAAAATATTATATAAGAATACGTAATAATAAGACAACACAAGTATACCGCAAAAAGCAACAAGCAACAACGTAATTGCATTTCTAAATCTCACAAAACGACGCTTTGCAAATAAATTACTGACATTTTAATGAGCCTTAATTCCTACCATAAAGTTTATATATACTCGTATAATAAAGTTTATTACAGGGGAAATATCGCCGAATACTTATCTTGAATGAATGGCGCAACCCGATATTAAACTGATTTAGAATCATACAATCATTTTGATTGCTTTCTGCGTTCCATCGTACTTTACTTCCGCGTAAAATAGCTTATTCAAATTGAGCGTAAAATGTTAAGATGTTTATCGTTCCTGCGAGCCAGTCTAAAAATAGCTATTTCGAAAATTTATCAAAGCAATGTTTGCATAAAGCGTGGGTGAATTATCAAAATAAACAAAAGATTTATCTCTGAGTTTTGCAATCATTTGCATTTTCTTTCTAGTTAAAGGTCTCTGTACGCCGTACTATGCTATAACCGTAACAGGAACGAGTCAATAACGTAATGTCAAACGCATACGTGAGATGCGAAGGCGACGGTTGGTTCTGGCACGTGCTAGTGGCACAGTATATATAAGCTACAGCAGTATGGAAGCTAGGTATAGTTTTTGAGATAAATAGTCCAATGGAGCGTTAAGGTTGGCCACTTATTTTTTGTAAAATTGAAAAAAAAAATGTTTAGCTCGCCCTGTATCTCAGCTTATTAGGCCTTTTATTACAAGCCTTAATTTAACTTGCAACTGTATGTTTTGTATGTATAAATGTTTATTCGGTTCAAATCTTGTAAGTTAAATTTGACTCACTTCCCGATGTATCACCTACCTACCTATCACCAAAACAACTAAACGTTTTATTTAAAAGAATAATGATTTTATTTAGTAGTAGTAAATCATTCTTACCTTTCAACATCAGCGGGGAATAAAAAAAAAGAAAAGAAAGCCCCGGTTTTGGAGAATCCGTGTTCAAGCAGCTAAACACTGCACAATATTTCCTAGGCATAGTTTTTAATAACGCTGATTATCTGGGGCGCACGCAATTTGAAACAACGCAACGCGGCCACTGCTCGTCTCGACGCATCACTCGCGACTGCAGTACCGCGAGACCCCCTTAGAGGCCGTGTAGAGCGCGCGTCAGTGTGAGTGTGTTAGTTTCGATCGATTTGTTTGTAGCTTCCCTACTGCTTTAGCTTATATATATATTATACTGTGCTATTGGGCAATACTTTTCGATACAATAGTAGATTGATAACCAAGGGTGGAAAGTGGCCCATTGCACCTGAGATAAGTGAGAGCGCCAATAGTTCGAGGGGAAATGGGTAATTTCACCCGAGTTAGACACTTTACTTTCATTTCAACTGTGAGGAAAGTAAAATAGTACAAAAAAATGAGAATAACATTAAATTATATCTCAGTATTCAATGAATTGAATTTACTTATTATCCAACCTCCAACGGTACCTTTTCGACCTTGCCACGGCCGAGTATAAAAAATAATCGAGTTGATCACGACCAAGGAGCTTAATGTACCTACGAAACTGTAGGTTAAACGTCGAACGAAGAAGTTTGACCTTTATTACAAAGATATATTACTTATTTATATATTCCATCTCTTTCTTTCACATCTCACGAATGACATCCATCTCTTTCTTAACCTAACTAAAGAAAAAGATGGAATATGTTCGTGACGTAATAACGATCAAATTTCTTGTTTTAAACGTGCATCTAGATGGCCATGCCGAAACGTGAAAAAAAAGTGTCATTGACGTAACTCAATTATCTTCGACTCCGTGGGTAATCGAAAAATTAAAAAAAAAAATACTTTCCACCCTAGAGATGAAAACGCAATTTTCCACCCGGCTATCTACCCATGAAAATTAAACTTTCCGAACAGGAGAGATGAAAAGAATATATTTTTGCCTGACACGTTGTAACATTACGGTGTTGCACTATTACGGCCATGACACGGTGTAATGGGTAGAGTCCTTTAACTGTTTTGCTACAGACTCGATTGAGAAACAAAACCAATATGTAGCAAATTACGTTACGCACTTGACCAGTAGGTGTAAGGCGGAGTTTAGACTTGCAAGCAAAATCGTGCAAGTTGCATTACATTGCGGCGCTCGATTGACCACTACAAACACGTGGCTTTACGGCTTTGCGGCCTAGACCATAAACACGAACTTTACGAGCATGAGATGTGAAAATATTTTTTCCGTCTTTTTCTGCAGCTTTCTGAAGAGACCACAATCACGAAGGAGGATCCGGAAGACGAATGGGAGTTCCCTCGGCATCGGCTGCGAATCTTCAACATCGTGGGCGAAGGAGCTTTTGGCCAAGTCTGGCGCGCACAGGCTATTGATATCGATGGTAAGTACTATCTTGTACGCTTATGACGTGCATTGAGTAAGCAGCACCGCTGTCTGTACCTCCCATGGACATAAAGTGGGGGTGATTCTTTTTCTCATCCAACCCTATAGTGTGGGGTATCGTTGGATAGGTCTTTTAAAACCATCGGAGGGTTGCTAAACAATTTTTCGATTCAGTGATTTGTTTACGAAATATTCAATTTTAAAGTGAAAATCGAGCGTCCCCCCCGCCCCCTAAAATCTAAACCTGTGGGTGGTTTTTTTTTTAATTCAGAATGGTAGTAAGTATATCAAACTTTCAAGGAAAACTATAACGGCTAAGTTTTCTTGAGAATTATTAGCAGTTTAAGAGTAAATAGCAGCCAAAGGTATAAAATATACCTAAACCATGGAAGATTCCATATAAAATACGAAATCATTGGAAAAATATTACTTAATTTTTTCGTAAGCCATTACGTGCGTGTCTGTAGCCATACAGAACCCTATTTTGGGCGTGTCCGACACGCTTTTGGCCGGTTTTTTCTCTTTCGGTGAACACTCGTGCAAAGATTTTTCACCGATAAAATAACCACCTCATTAACATGAAATGCAAATGAAGTATTCCGAAATTGTATAAACGACGTAATCTCCTCTAAAATGAAACAGGATACTCGTAATGTTTAGTATGTAAATAGACTATAGTTTGGTTCCTAATTTACATGCAAAATAAACATGAATTAAATACGTAAAATGCTCCTGCTCCGTTCCCACACAGTGTTAAACAGAAAATGGATTTTGATAAGATGTATGCATCAATTAGGATCTTCATCCACTATTCATTTGCATACTATGCTATGACGGTACTCATCCGGGCTTATCAGGTTAGAGTTGTTAAGTAGTCCGCTATCACCTCTATTGCTAATGAAATGAGGTAAAGTTAACGAAGTTGCAGGTGGTAGGACCTTGTGCAAGGTCCGCCCGGATTGCTACCACCATCTTGCTCGCTAATCCTGCCGTGAAGCGGCAGTGCTTGCACTGTTCTGTTTCGGCGTGGAGAGTAAGACAGCCGGTGAAATTACTGGCACTTGAGGTATCCCATCTTAGGCCTCTAGGTTGGCAACGCATCTACAATACCCCTGGTGTTGCAGATGTTTATGGGCAGTGGTGATCTTTACCATCAGCAGACCCAGGCAGTGACGTGCGCTTGGATGTGTCGCGGGAACTCACGGGTTCATCCACATTTGTAGAGCATTAATGATTATAATGGAATCTAATTTCGTACGTATAATCGAGGCGGTGCATCATCATATAACTGCACTCGAGCTCATCGCTCTTCACGTCTCAACGGGATGTGACAGTAGTGTGATAACGTCCTAACGCACAGCACTATGAACTATACTCGTATGACAAGCGGTGTCGGACAAAGAATCGATTAATTAAAAAGGTCTACGAGTAGAATGTCTTTTGTTCCGTCGCAATATGATTTATCGGTAAAGAACACAACAGAGACGTGAACTTGCCTTCGAAATCCAAAAGCTTAATGGTTACTTGGCCTGAAATGTATATTTCAGAACTAAATTATTGTTATTATTATTTTAAAATTTATGACGGTGGAAGCATTCTACACTTCCACTGAACGTAGATATAGTTTAGATATAGTTAGTGTTGAGTATTGTAACTAAGGGACCCCCATACATCCCTGTATTTCTCTTATTATTATTTTTTGTGTTTTTTTTTCTTTAATTGTATAATATAGTTTTTAAGTATTTTATTTGTTATTATATTTTTATGAGAAAATGACTTTCTGCCAAGTTTCTTGCGGCGCATTCTTCTTGGCAATGATGGTCTTTCCGAAAGCGCTGGTAGTTTAAAAAAATGACGTGTAAAAGTGCCCATTGCGGCCTATTTACTGAATAAATCATTTGAATTTGAATTTTGCATTTGAATTTGAACAACCTTACGTTGCGCTGGAGCTCTTTATCAAGAGACCAAAGTATAACATACCCTTTATACTGTCATCGTTGACGCTACAAATCTTTTTTCTCTTTCCTCTACAGGCAAGAAAGGCGAGCAGACAGTTGCTGTGAAGACCCTGAAAGAGAACGCATCGGAGAAAGAGAAGTCGGACTTGGTGCAGGAACTCATTGTGATGAAGAATCTCGGCACCCACCCTAACGTCGTGCGGCTTATAGGGTGCTGCACTGAGAAGGTAATCAGCCTAGCTCTTCATCATGTCAGCCGAAATACGTCCACTGCTGGAGATAGGCCTCCCCAAGGCTCTCCACCTAGCCTAGCTCTTGTCGGTATTCTGTACGCCTCTCTGCGAATGCTTTGAGCTCCTAATACGACATTACGTGGACCTTCACTTTGACGATTAAATAAATTCTTAAAGCGAAAATATATTGTCAACCCTAAGTTAAGTAAGTTTCTCATTCTTTTTTTTTTTAATCGACTGGACGCCAAACGAGCAAATGAGCCTCCTGATGGAGATTACCACCGCCCATAGACACCTGCAACGCCAGGGGTATTGCAGATGCGTTGCCAGTAATTTCACCGGCTTTCTTACTCTCCACGCCGAAACAACAGTGCAAGTACTGCTGCTTCACGGCATGATTAGCGAGCGAGATGTTGGTAGCAATCCTGGCGGAGCTTAAACAAGGTCCTACCACCCGCAGTCTCCTGCACCCGTTGTTACGTTAAGCAGCATTCACATTTTATCTGCCGTGTTGTGTTGTGATGCTCTCTATAGCTTGTGATGCAACACAACACAATACACTAACGATCACGTCACGATACACTGCATCGAACGCAACCTTATAAAATGTATGAAACCGATACCGTTCTGATCCATCGCAATACAACACGACAGATGAATGTGAATGCGGATTTAGGCGCAAGACACACAGAAGAGACGTGAGACGGGAGGGCGTCGCAGTCGCGGTGCCCCTGGAATCAGTTTTCATACTAAATGTAAACATGGAAACGTCGCGATCCAAAGCAGACAGAAGAGACGAGGAGACACCCTCGCCCCGTGTCAGCCCCGTACGCGACGCGCCACCGTCCCACGTGTCATCCGTGTGTCTTGCGCTTAATACAACTGGAGTTAGCATAAGTATTTAACAGAATATATATTTGTAGGGAGCCGTGGTGGCCTAGTGGTTTGACCTATCGCCTCTCAAGCAGAGGGTCGTGGGTTCAAACCCCGGCTCGCACCTGTGAGTTTTTCGAAATTTATGTGCGGAATTACATTTGAAATTTACCACGAGCTTTGCGGTGAAGAAAAACATCGTGAGGAAACCTGCAGAAACCTGCGAAGCAATTCAATGGTGTGTGTGAAGTTCCCAATCCGCACTGGGCTCGCGTGGGAACTATGGCCCAAGCCCTCTTGTTCTGAAAGGAGGCCTGTGCCCAGCAGTGGGACGTATATTGGCTGGGATGATATTTAATGTAAGGTAAAAGCAAACATAAACATTCCGCTTAGTTTTACTCTTTAATTTTACTAATAAATTAATGATGTATTTTTGGCGGTAAGTCATACCTACAGTGATTCTACGGTTTTCAAATAATGTACTTACTTAAATAGACTCTTTATAATAGCCCATTGAATCCTAATCCTCTTTACGGATATTTTAAAAAAAATGATTAACATCAAAAAAATACCCTTACCGTACAATTAACTGCTTTTGATCCAATTTACAGGGATTTTCCTATCAAAAGAAATCATACAACCCTTTTGGGCTCACCCCGTCTGTCACAGCTTATTTTTTCCGATCGACTGTACAGCATAAGTTGAAATAGGGTTACTGTTCATGTGACATTCGTGAAAATTGATAAATTTTGTAGTGGTTACATCATCATCATCATGTCAGCCGAAAGACGTCCACTGCTGGACATAGGCCTCCCCCAAGGCTGTCCACTCTGACCGGTCTTGTGCTTTCCGCATCCACCGCGATGCGGATGCTTGTCATTTTTTGTAGGGGTTACATATGAGATTAATAATAATAATAAATCTTTATTCTTCAGAAAACAAACACAGCACACAATAAATGAACCCTGGAGACTGTGTTACTTTTCACTGTGTTACAGTCTCCAGTGGATACCATTAACAGTCGTTGTTAAGAACAAACAGACCATCAATTTAGAAAAAAAAGAGAAAGTTACATAAAACAGACAATTAGGTTATAAAATAACCATCACCACCACTTGTACGTACATTATATTGTGTGTGTGTGCGTGCGTGTGTGCGTGCATACAGCCGTTATTTCTTTTTTAATTTTATTGTAGACCAAATAAAATTAGAACTTTGTATAAGTAACTTAAAAAATTGCGCGTACGAAGAACTCGACATTGATCTTGACCCAACCTGGAGCATCGTCCTTAAGGTTAAATTTAATTAAATTAGATCAAATTAAATAAAATTACAGCAATTGAAGATAATTAATAACACAAACAATTCAGTCTAATTTAATTCAGATGAAGATCGGACAATCTGAAAACGCTCTAATAACCTCACCTAACCAACAAAAAGTGGGAAGGCCCCGACTTTGTCACTTCAAAGTTCATCTCAAAAACGGCTGAACCGATTTGATAAAACATGTTTAAGAACTATAGCTAGAAAACCTGCTTTCAATTAAAAAACCGCATTCAAATCGGTCCACCCGCTTAAGAGCTACGGTACCATAGACAGACAGACAAACACACACAGACACATATAGTGGTCAAACTTATGACACCCCTCTTTTTGAAATTTTAGGTCCCAAATATGTTTGACAGTATGCGTCTAAGATTCCTACCGCAGCGAACAAAAGAGCTGATGATCTTGAAACGGCTGAACCGCTAAAAACCTTTAAGGCTACGCTTCCATCAAATATGTGCAAGGATGCGTTCCGAGGAATTTGTTTGTCGTGAACCAATAGAAGTGCTTTATTCACTTTTTCTCGCTCTACGCAGCTCTAGTGGAAACAGCTCGGCGGAGCAAGGATAGAGAAATCGAACATTTCTATTTGTGGTTCATGTCAAACACATTGCTCGCAACGCATCCACGCACTTCTCTGGTAAAAATTCAGCCTAAAAACTAATACAGAACAATCACTTTCTACCGCATGCTTGCTTGGTCTTCCAGGAGCCAACTCTAGTGATCATGGAGTTCGTGAGCCTCGGCAAGCTGCAGCAGTTCCTGCGCGACTCCCGCGCAGAGCGCCACTACGGGAACACGCACGCCGGCAGCCAGTTCCTCACCTCACGGGACCTCACGCACTTCGCCTTCCAAGTTGCGAGGGGCATGGACTTTCTCAGCTCCAAAGGAGTAAGCTTTGGGATCAAAACGTGGATTAGTTTATCTTTTTGAGTCAACATTTGTTCAGGCTATTTTTCCTGCCACTCGTTAGGAGGTGTTAGTCCAGTCACCATCGCTTATCATATCCATCCGGATATGGATAGTTTCCTGTGTAATAGTACATTGTGTCTTAAGTGCGGTAAATAAGGAATTACAAACAAGAGTCTATTAGAAGGCTTTAATGAGTCGATGTTTGTAATTCTAGTACCGCCCGTGCGATATACAATGTTTTTGAACACATTTGCGAGTAAAATTGTATATTTGTGAAAGATGGCTGCGCTCTTGGCAGCGCCACTCCCTGCCGCCCTCCCCGTCCCACAGCATGTGCCTGCAGGGCTACTACGAAACTCGAAGTTCGTGTCGTGCGGTCCCTCTGACACTTATACTGTTTAATACGAGAGTGAGAGGGACGGTACGATACGAACTTAGAGTTTTGAGTTTCGTAGTAGCCCTGCTGAACTGCGTGTGCGCGAGGGTAAAATCACTGACGTCTGCTGATTGCTGTGGTCTGAGGGACTACTTCGAAGTTCGAAAATCGAAATTCGTATCGTACCGTCCCTCTCGCTCTCGTATTAAATACTATAAGTGTCAGAGGGACCGCACGACACGAATTTCGAGTTTTAAGTGTCGTAGTAGCCCTGCGGTGTTTTGTTTATATTTTTGACAGAACGAAAATATTATTATCTCCAACTATAAGTATTTGATATGGTTTCAAATTTGAAGCAAGATATTGAGCTTATCTTCCTCCTCGCTCCTTACAGATTATTCATCGAGACTTGGCAGCCCGAAACGTGCTGATCACCGAAGAGCGCATGTGCAAAGTGGCAGACTTCGGGTTTGCTCGGGACGTTGCCGGCACGCACGTCTATGAGAGGAAGAGCGATGGCCGTCTGCCTATACGGTAAGATATTGTTGACAATAGATTTAAACTACAAGTTTCCTAATTTTTAAAGGGTTTAATTTCAACAAGACCATCAGGCGTTATACTTAACTAAAATAATATTTTTACTTTTTACTTGAAAGAACCAATATAGGTAACTGTCTCACATCCGGTTCGAAGGACCAAACTGTTGAAAATGTTAAGTACATAGTTAAAAGGATTTCATTTAAAGAAGAATATAAATTCAGGTATTTTGACTTGAATAGTGTTAATGCCTGTGACTTGACTGCCGAAATTTTGGCGGTGCCCGTTCTTAAATCCACAATCCTCTGCGTGAGGGACCAAACTTTAAACCACTAAGCTACTTTGACTTTTTCTCGACTAAACCGAACGTTATTTGTAATTCCAGATGGATGGCCCCGGAGTCACTATACGATGATATCTTCAGCGTTAAGTCTGATATCTGGAGCTTCGGCGTGCTGCTCTGGGAGATTGTGACCCTAGGTTCAACGCCGTACCCTGGTTTGTCAGCTGGTGACGTCATGAGGAAGGTACTTGGAATTCTTTCTACATTTTATTATGGATAAGTAAGGTCTTTGCACTCATGTTGTCAGCATCTTCAAGATTTGCATATAGAGCGTTTTTCTAGGATGAGTAGATTTTGCCTTCGTCTTGTATTCCTTGAACGCTACAATCTGGCCATCTTAAAATGGGACGGAATAGGTATTCATTCGCTTGTCAAACGTGCTCATTTTAGACATCACACACCTCCGTTTCTTATTTCCTTTTTAGGTAAATAACTTTAAAAACTAACCCAGAAAAAGCCTAAAAAAGGATTACCTTTGGGGATATTTTGCATACATGTGGGATCTACTTTTGCTTAAAAAATAAAAATTCACTTTACGGTTCTAACCTTATATACTTAAGGAAGTACGTAATTAACCAATAAGACTTGTCCAAGCTATTTTACTAAAATTTTGATAATCTCGGCCTTACTTCTAAATCTAAACCTTCATTTTTCAGGTCCGGGAAGGTCATCGATTGGAGAAACCAGAGCATTGCCGCCGAGAACTTTACAACATAATGTACTATTGTTGGGAAGCCGAATCATCCTCCAGACCAGATTTTAAAGAAGTAGTCTCCATGCTGGAACGCCTTCTCTGCACGGAAACTGACTATATAGAATTGGAACGTTTCCCTGACCATTCCTATTATAACGTTCAGCATTTGGATGGAGAGAAACTTTAGTTTTAGTTACTCTAATTAGTTACTTGAATTTGCATCTGTGAATTTATCCCAATTATGGTAATAAGAAAGTTGAGCGATGAAAATGTGCTTTTTGCATAAAATTGACTAGGTTAGCAATCAGCTGACGTTACTTGATTTTAATGTGAAAGAAGGGCATGTTTCAAAAATGTTTAATTGCTGATATTTTATATAAGAGATGTCTGTGTTGTGATTTTATCTCAGTTTATTCGAATGAAATTAATAGAGGCAGAATCATAGGTAAGTATGTCACTAAAACTTATGAGATAGCGATGATTATGGGCTCTTGAAAAGGGTACGAGTATAGATTACTACGTTGGTATCAGTTGTTTTTGGCAATTCAAGCTCTAAAACAGGTATCTTTAGACGTTGCCTCAGAGTAACAACGATAAATAGAGAGGATACATGTCTTCTCGTCTAAAAAAGGACTATCATAAAAACACGTTATTTTAAAATTCAGATTAGAATCTATTTTGTAACAAGATTTGTTTTAATGAAGAAGAAGGTAAAGCTAGAAGTATTTTTAATCAAATAAAGTGTCAGCGCCAGGATTGTGTAATTAAATAATCCTTGGCGAAAATGAGATTATCTTGTAACAGTGGCAATAACAGCAGATTACTAAAAATAGCTATTGTAAGAATAATTAGGACAACTAGCTGCTAGTCTTTAGATAATAGGCGAGAAGTTAAGTTACGTATTTGATAATATTTTTAGTTCCAAATATCTGTACAGTAAATCAGTGTTTTAAACATGGGTTTGTAATTTATGCACTTTTGAAATAAAATTTTGTTAAAAGACGTAGTTTTATTTAATTAAATCAGCGTATACACAGACTTTTTAAATATTTTAATATTTTTCACAAATTTAGTGTTCATCGTCATTTCTATTACAAAGATTGTGGTACCAAAAACATAGCCAAAGACGAGTGCTAAAAATCCGCCTTGTAAAGATTCAGTGGATAAGGCTTCCCTACTACTGTTTTCTGCTTCTAAATCATTCAATAGCAACGCTTTTTTTGTCAACGTGTAGCCTGCAAAATATTTCCGCACCTTATCATTTACGCCGTACTGTCTAAACAACTCTAAGGTCTTCGAAAACTTGTTCAGAAAAGGAAACCCTCTTAATGATACCATTTCCAGAGGAACTGTGAATACGTTGACTTCAAATGCATAGAATTTAGTATTTCCAAATTTATCACTGAGCTCAGGCATTACTGCAGTTATATGTGCCAACTCTAAACGACTACATAGCAAAGAGAAATTTCTGTGAACTACAACATTTATCATTGCTTCTTTTATATCAATAATATTCTCCCATTTATCAGAAAAATACATGTCCATAGAATCAGTCGAGTTTTCAAAAAGATCTTTTAATTCTTCTGAACCACCGCATCCTAAATCACTCGCTGCTAATTCTTCTACCGTCGATATCTGATGTTCGAAATTTGGATTCGTTAATACGTCAATTAATTTTGTCTGATACGCAGTTAGAAGCAAAACACAATATAAATTAAGAAAAATGAAAAACAAACGTAAACTGTTTGTTACTGGCCGAGAATATGCCACAAAACCTAGGTTACTGATCCACGTGTTTATCAAGTAATGATCTAAATTTTTCCTATAGGTGGGATCTTTGCTCAATTTAGCCAATAGCATCCATGTTAATGCTACTACAACAAATCCAGCCACAACTGAGATCCACACTATTCGCTTAAATATGATAAAGAAAGCAAGCCACAAGGGCTGTTGAAAAGCACGGGGCACTACCCAGGTGTACGAGTCCGATAAATAATTAGAGCTGCATTCAAAATCTTCATGTACCTCATTGTCAGGAAATATACCTCCTAGAAGTATTAAACCTTTTTGAGATACTAAGTCATTGAGAGCTCCATCCCAGCGTCCTCCTGGCTGTTTCTCACCACGAAAAGCATTAAGCATTTTGTAATTCAATTTTATATTCAAGCGTTTAGCCACTTCACCGATCAGCATTATCTCTATATTAGGATCCTTAGGACTCCTACTTATAAATGGTTGTCTTTCAAGAGCCAGCATTTCCAAAGTGCATCCTTTCATATCCAATGGAATTTTGTTTTCAAATATAGTCTTTGTGTATTTCACAATACCATGGTCACACACGTTTTCTACAAACAGTCTTGTTCTGGCTGATTCATTAGAATACCCGCAATATTTAGGAGGATCGTATGGTCTCCAGCCATAGACAGTTGCTCGTCTTATATTATTTGCCTGCGGAATTATAACAACTATGTTAATGGCATTCAGTTTGAAAAGACAGTTTATAATGTTCTCCGCTTGCTTGATGTTATGATCGTCTGAGCTAGTCATGTCAAAAAATACAAAGATAAACATTGCTTTCGGGTTCCAACTTCTTGATCTTCTCAGTCTACTCGCTAGATGAGTGAAATCGTCGTAACTATCTATAATAGCAACGAAATAATCAGCTAGTGGTATCGGTTCAAAGTGGTCCATGTGTAAAACGGAAATTTGTAATATTTCTTGGTCATTAACGCAGATAGCTTTATCCTTTTCTGTTGGTTTAGCAATTTTCACTGAATATTTGACTTTGTCGTGCACTGATTTCAATATTGCTGTTCTTATGGTAACCACTGATGTGCTGACGTCGTTCGTGTTGATGAAGTAGAGAAGTCCCGGTTCAGCAAAGTTTTTGTCTATTAGTCCGATGACGCAGTTCGCGAAATCATTTGATACTGTGGGGCCATGGGGATTGATCCGTGCTTTCACACCGAGCACAAGAAAAATAATTACTAAAATCATTTTTACTGCTCTGACGCCGTTGATTTAACAAGAATAACAGATGAAAACTGAAACGGCGTTTATTCACGGTTAATTTCAATGCACTCGCGCCATTAAACAAATGGAAAAATACATGTTGATTTTATCACAGACACGGTAATTACCTTAACTGTACCGGTAACTACATAATAACGTCAAAATGTCATTTAAATATCGTGTAGTTGATTTTTTAAAATTATAAATCCGATACAAATCGTTAATTATGTACAGTCAAGGGCAAAGATATCGACAAATAAAAAAAGTCCGGAGTTCCAACAAAATATCTGGTACCGGCCATTCGACTTGGCTGTATACGACTTGTGCCAACATTTCCATGGCCTTTTTAACTTAAAAAAAAAAATTGTGACTGATTGCAGGCGCGCTAATTTTTTATTGTCGAGCTAGCGCGCCTGCAATCTTTTTAACTTTTTAATTTTTCACTGCACTGCACTTTCTGATATGTAAAGAATAATGTCAACTTTTACGGTCATTTTTGAGAAAAGTAATTGTTTCGTGTCAAAGTATTATCTTTAAAGTCTCTACACATTACACCGTGTCATACCATGACCGTAAGAGCAATGTGTCAGGCATAAAAATACATTAAAATAAAAAGTACATTTTTTATTTTTTATTTAGAAAAATACATTTTTTGTTGACTAATAAATAAATATATTCTTTATATCGAAAAGTGCGACTATGCCCACTAGCACATTTCGTAACCAACCGTTGCCATCGCGACTCATAGATGCGTTTGACATTCCGTTTGACAGTACGTCTGACACGTTTCTATTGCGGTCATAGATTCTGGCCAACGAAAGCTGTCCACGAGAAACTGCGGCAAATAAAAAAAATGAGGCTTAAAACACTTGCTGTACAGTCAACAAAGTATGTTGCAAATGGCAATGTTGGTTAAAGGGCCACACATATTTAAGCAACCTTGGCCGTGTCGATATCTTTGCCCTTGACTGTACACTGATTAAACAATGTTGATACCTACTTGGAAATTATTTAAATTTTCCAGATATTAAATTATACACTGGACTCTTCGAGGTGCATCAAAATTCGTGAAGAAATGTGTGAAAGTTGATGAAGCAATTTAGGAGTCCCTTGGTAAATTTAATGACCTTTATCAGTGCCATTTACGTACAGCCCAGACGCATAAACTTTTGGACCATTTAGACCAGATTGGCATTAAATATATCTTCTAACATTTTTATGCTTACATAATCTTATAACATTTGCATTTTGAGGATAGTAGGAAGTTGAATTAAACACAATATTTATTTATTTCTTATAGCAGAAGTATCAAAATTATCTAAGCCGGGCTATAATGACAATATGACAATTTTGTTTTGACGGTCTCAAAAATGATACCAGATTTATGTTCCGTAAAAAATGCGTGGACTGGACAGCTTTCGTTGGCCAGAGCATTACCATGTAATGTGTAGAGATCTTTAATAAAGTGTCAAATTCACGTTAAAGGTCTTTACCGGTTGGGTTGGCTACGAAACGTTCTTCTTCTTCTTCTTCTTCTCTTTTAAAATTAATATGGCTTTTCTGTCCATATGAATAGGACAATTTCGCCAGTGTCAAAGTAAACTCTCTTTGAGAGGGACGTTGTACGGTGGTTGTAGTTTTTGCAACTTGATAGTAAAATTCCAGAAACCACGTGGAGACAACTTGCGCATTAAAAATGTCAGATACGAGAGCAATATAGAATTTTGTGATCACTGTTCACTGTTAATCGCCGCATAAAACACTATCAAAATTATACTTCAACTAGCCAAAGAAACAGAAATAGCAAAATTAGATATTTTCTACATCCGCCATGTTCGAATGCTACAAATCGAATCCTACGAAACGTTCTAGAGGGTATAGTTTGATACTTTTCAATACAAAGAATATAATATATTCTTTATTTTTGCCTCACACGTTGCTATAACGGTCATGGTACGATACGGTGTAATGTGTAGAGACTTTTATTTTCCAATAATATAATTCCATTGGATAATAGGGACGTATTTTAGCAAAAACGTTCCAAAGCGACGTATTTTGGGAAGGATATTCGATAGCCTGAACAGGTACAAAAAAAGAGTGGCTGTGAAGAAGCAGTGATGTGAAAAGGCGATAGTAAAAGAATAACGCACACGAATATGAAAGCGGTAGGTACTTGATATGGACATCAAAGTTGAAGGCTTCTATTTATTTTTTGTAAACGAGGGTACTTTACTTTTAAGCTAATGGTTAATAGCACTAACGGACATTAGCAGACATTAATTTACTTTTATGATGCTTCTACGAGTACACACAGCCTTTCTAATTTCGAAGTTATGTCTTTTTAGATTAAATACGCTCCGGGTTTCTTAGACAAATGGGGGGTGAAGGAGACCTCGCTTGCCAGCGTGTGAATTGTGGTATGTATACATCTTTGTATTTATTTCGCTTAATATTATTACACATATATATACATTGTAACGAATTGGCAAAACGACGCGCCAGTCAAGAAGCGATCGCAACCATTAATTCATTTACAATTTTACTTTTACCGTGTATTACCTTCAAACAGTTGGTGGTCCATGGCAAGACAGAAATTTTGTCAAATGGTTCTCCTTACAAAAAGGTTAAGAACCGCTGCATTATACAGTACCTGAATGACAAAGCTTAGGCTAAATAAAATTCGTAAGTAAACATACATTTTCTAAGAAATATGTAAGTATGTAGAGCTAGATCAATTGTAAAACTATTCCACACTTTCAGTGCTCGGTTGGCCAAGGAATGGCGTCTGGAGTTGCTTGTACCTAAGTTTGGTGAAGTTATCAAGCTTTTCTTTAATTTAGTGCTTTGCTGGTTTATTACAGTTTAGATTAGTAACGGAAATACTACTGCATAGTATGGATGCGTGTGTTTTTTTTTTAATTTACTATTTCAATCCCGGAACTTTAATTCTAGCCAGATCTATGGTTTACGTGAGAATAACCGCGGCTAAAAGCTACGTTCGCTAATATTATCAAAGTTTGTGACTCCATTAAGACGAGAGCATACATCGAGGTAATTTCTGCAATACTTTAGCTGTGAAAACTTGGGAGTGCTGCCTGTCGACTGGAGCAAGGTAGCAAAGCGGAATGTGGGGTTAATGTGGATCAGAGTTTCGGACTGGGTCTGTTTTGCGAAGTGGTGTTGAGGGAAAGTGCTAGATAAGTAGCAGAGCGGAGCGAGAAAGTAATACGGAGCGGAGTTGCAGACTGATTATTCATTCGCGGCGCTTCCCCGCTTTCCCACTAGCGCTCGTTTCTCCGCCCGCTTCTCCGCTCGCGCTCGTTTCTCCACTCCGCTTCCAGGTTTTATATGAAATTTTAAGCTAGCTACCAACTCCCTCTCCACCGAAAAGGAGCGGAAATTTTATGCTATTCTATTGGTGGATTTTTGTCACGCTCACCGCTCCGCTTTTTCGCTCCGCTCCAATTGACAGGCAGTCTAATAGAACAGTCGTATCTATAGGCACAGTATTATTGCTATGGCTCCTCGTAAAATTTTACTAGGTACGCAATAACGAAAGGTAATAATCGCCGGGAGCACTATACTCGTATCTGCACTTTGTAGGGATTCCCAGTACCTGGACTGTCACGCCTTGGACATAATTCTCAGTGGAGTTCCGTATTAACTATCTGACCTTCCATTATTAATTAATCTCCAAATGAGAAAGGCCTAGAGGAGATTTAGCTTAGTTTTTAGGGTTACGTAGTCCGATAAAAACGGAATCTTTTTAGTTTTATCCCGAAGTTTTAGAAATTAGGTCTTTCCATCTCTCTGCAGATTTGCAGAGACTCTTACTTATAAGTGACACTGTGAAAGCTTTTTACACGTTGCAAACGAAAAAAAAAGTGTGCGTAAAAGCAAAAGAAGTGAAAAGTGGTGAGATCGACTCTGGAAGAACATGCAACAGATATCACTACAGATTGAGACCACATAGCAGACTAATTGGAGAGACTGACTACAAAGCTTGAAGTACCGCGTTCGACCCTCGGTCGGGGCGGATATTTTGTATACGGAATGCGAATAAATTTGCTCTCGGGTTTTGGGTGTACCTATACCTAATTTTTATTTAAGTATCTATCTATCAACTTAAGTATTTATTGAATCAGGCGTTACTTTGCACTTTGCACTTTGAACTGAATGAAAAAACCGGCCAAGAGCGTGTCAGACACGCCCGAAATAGGGTTCCGTAGCCATTACGAAAACATTAAATAATATTTTTCTAAAGATTCCGTATTTTATACGGAATCTTCCAAGCTTAGGTATATTTTATACCTCAGGCTGCTATTTACTCTTAAACTACTAATAATTCTCAAGCAAACTTATCCGTTATAATTATCCTTAAAAGTTTGATATACTTACTACCATCATGCATTTTTTTCAAATTTTTCCACCCACCGGTTTAGGTTTA
The DNA here is from genome assembly GCF_025370935.1 of Choristoneura fumiferana. Taxonomy (NCBI): domain Eukaryota; kingdom Metazoa; phylum Arthropoda; class Insecta; order Lepidoptera; family Tortricidae; genus Choristoneura; species Choristoneura fumiferana. The sequence goes on along the minus strand of NC_133475.1, from coordinate 18,840,010 downwards.
AGAGGGGGGGGCGGGAGGACGCTCGATTTTAATGCAAATTTGCACTTTAAAGTTGAATATTTCGCAAATAAATCACTCGGTAAATTTGTTACTGCACATGCTGCGGAGGGGGGGGGGGGGGGGGCAAGAGCGCAGTCAGCGGTATTGGCAATTATTAAAAAATATATTAGTTTTTCTTTTACAAATATGCAATTTTACTCGCAAATGTGATGGAAAACATTGTATGTCGCACGGACGGTACTAGCATTACGAACATCGACTCATAGTAAAGCCAAACTCGTCTTTGACTTGGACACTAATAGGACTCTAGTTCGTAGTCGTTCCTAACCACTAATCCGCCCTTAAGACACAATGTACTATTGACTTTAGCACAACAATTGTAGATCTGACTCTGTTAATTGCCACGGTCGTTATATTCCTCTTCTTACCTTATTCTGTTCCAGAATCTCCTCAGTTACTACAATATCTGTCTTTATTTCTCGTCTCTTCTTACAGAGAACGTTAAGGCAAAATTTCGGCTATCTACCTACGTGAATAACACAACATAACAACAACAATAACAAGACAACAAGACCACAAGACAACAAGTCGCAGGTGGTAGAACCTTGTGCAAGGTCCGCCCGGATTGCTACCACCATCTTGCTCGCTAATCCTGCCGTGAAGCAGCAGTGTTTCGGCGTGGAGAGTAAGACAGCGCCGGTGAAATTACTGGCACTTGAGGCATCTTAGGCCTCTAGGTTGGCAACGCATCTGCAATACCCCTGGTGTTGCAGATGTTTATGGGCGGTGGTGATCTCTTACCATCAGGCTCCATCAGGAGACCCACTTGCTTGTTTGCCATCCAGTCGAATAAAAAAAAAGTCGACAAGAACGTAGCTCTTAAATTTAGGAAGAAGACATACGCCCAAATGTTTAGGCGTTTGAGTCAGTCAAACGCATATACAGTATAATTATATACAGTATAATTAAAGGAAATTAGAGGCTAAGCAATTCAAGTACATAATTACAGCAGCGACAAAAAGTTTCCCAGTCATCATCAGTTACGGCTTTCCTTATGGCTCGAGCGCAAAAAGTGACAATTAAGCGGGAGCACATGTCAGAGCGGCACCTAGCAGAGTTAGGCACTTGTCCCACCGCCGACGATGAGCGAGAAGCGAGTAGAGCGAGTAACTAGAAACGAGTGGGCGAGCAGCGAGAAGCGCTGTAAGCGAGTGTTCGAGTGCGACGGGCGATTACTCGCTCCACTCGACTCGCTCGTGCGGGACGGCCGCCAAGCTGACATCGCTGAGCGAGTATCTATAGCTCAGCGAGTTCTATAGCTCTTGTCACTGCGACAAAAGATGTAAGAGCGAGTTCTCGCCGACAGTGTGAACAGCCAGCGATCAACTATTAATATATGTGTCTCTTTTACTCACACAGGATCTTATATCTTTTGTTCGTTTCTTGAGCGAGAAAATACTCGATAGCCAATCGTTTCCTCGCTGGCGGTGAGACAACTGCCTTATGCCGCCATTTTTTATCTCACAAAGGCATAATTGAGATATTTTTGTTTTTTAACGGTGCTTTTTAGAAGGACGTAGCTTAGGGTTCGTGCTTGGCTTTATAAAAATGGATGATCCCATCTCTTCTCGTGGGTTGTCGGAAAAGATGAGTAAGGGGCTGTTTCACCATCCATTGATAGCTGTGTTAACTGACGGTTAAATGTGATGCCGTCTCCGTCTATTCGAACGAAAGAAATAGAGACGGCATCACATTTAACCGTCAGTTAACACTAATCAATGGATGGTATACCAGCCCCTAAGGCAGCGTTTCTTAACCTGTGGTCCGCGGACCCCTGGGGGGTCCACGAGTATGTGTATGGGGGTCCGCCGTCTTATCTATAGACATTTGAATTAATAAAAATTGACCTGAATGTATTCCTGTTTTTTTATAAAGGGGGTCCTTGAAATCATGCTTGATTGTCTAGAGGGGTCCGCGGACTGAAAAAGTTTAAGAAACGCTGCCCTAAGGGATTTGAGAATGTGTGTTAGGAGTGGAACATTAAATTAAAAAATTAAAAATAAAGTTGATTATTCGTTACAGTCAAAATTTTAGATCAAAGTAACCCCAAAACAACAAAAGTGCTTGTAACTGCTGATCCTGTTCGCCAATTTTTTTCATTTCTTTGGAACAAATGCTGCTGTATAGGGTAACTATCGATTGTCGTTTAAAAAAAATAGGGTATCAAAGTAAAAGACGGTTCAACTTTGATAACCGTGTTATTATTTTTTCTTCTTAGAATATCCAATTTGGAATATAGAAAGACTTAAAAAAGTTGATGTTTACATTTTTTTTAAACGCCTATTAGTAAGAGATAAAAACATGTCAATTATTAAATTGATCAATATAACTCCAGTTTACGGTAATCTTTGCAATAATCTTAGCAAAAGGGGACAATTTAATTAATACCATTCATTCACTAAGCTTACCTTCTATTATGATTCATTTTATACTTATGGGCTCTATGCCGCGTATAATTTCGTTGAGCTCATTATAATGGGCTGAGCTAGAGTCGAAATACTTTTAGGTGCCTTGAACAAATTTGGCTAAGAAGAAGTAGTAAAAGTCGTCTATACCTACCATTATACCTCTTGATAGCTGGAGTGCTAAGTAAAGTTTTTCCTAAGTCTACAATTAAGAAGGCCAAGAACCTAATTACGTAGGAAATTGTGGGTGGTGTTCCTTTCTTGATGCGTTCACGGCAAAAAATACTGGGGAGGGATCTAATTTAGCCCTTAATTGTTTTTACGGTTCCATACTACATAAGTAAATACACAGAATATATAATAGTACTAACGAACAGAATGGACCCCTCATGCGCAGATTGCAGGAAAACCGCAGGAAAGCAGTCGGGTGCGCAACGCGATGTACGCGGTGTACTTCCTTTTTCGAAATAAATAATGATATCTGAAATTATCGCGATTAATACATGAAATAACTACCTACCGAAAATTCGTTTAAGTTTGTATTCGTATATCTATTGTAATTGAAAATAATAATGCTTAAATACATAGACAGACACATTTTAAGTAGGTTTAAATAAATAGGTAAGATTAACGATAAGATTTATTTGCACTATATAAGCCATACCTTATAGTACCTTTAAATGTTATTGGTAGCACTTATTAAAGTTTTGCGATAGTCAGCCCTGTGTGTATCTTACGCACACATTGACGCGTGAACATGTTCGTGCCTATGTAGATTCAAGAACGCGTATTTTGTACGGCGTGGCCGCCGTGTGGTAAATATCTAATTTTCTTAATATAGGAAAGACCAAAATAAGCACATATTTTTAATTTTATTATTTATATAAAAAACAACATACAGTTAACTAAAACGGGCTTCCTCTTCCAAAAGTATAGCACAGCGCGGGGCATTGTGGTAGTTACTTTCTAGTTACTCAAGACGCTGGCCGCGTTGCCCCGCTGCACAATAATTATCACGCTACATATCACTACGATCACTACAGAGTGCGTACAGCAAAGTTCGAAAATTGAAGTTCGTATCGAACCATCCCTCTCGCTCTTGTATGAAATAGTACAAGTCTCAGAGGGACCGAACGACACGAACTTCGAGTTTCAAATTTCGTAATAGCTCTGCAGAGGCTGTATTGTCGTCTACGTCATATTTAAGACCTGGAAGTCTTTAAACTAGTTCAGTATTCTATGTGGCTACATCGACCTCTTTGTTACAGTAGAAAGTACGAGTACCTACTGAGAAAACTTCGATTAAGACTCTAGCGATCGGCGGATCGACATGAGATTTTCTCTGTTCATTGGTTGAAGCGCTCAACGGTCGAAGCACTTCTTTCATAACAGGAACCTGTACCACTACCATGAGTTTTACAGTGACCGTACTCGATAGCGACGGCGTAAATTATTTGTAGAGGCGCTGTACAATTCTCCATACAAATAATTTACGCCGTCGCTATCGAGTACGGTCACTGTAAACTCATGGTAGTGGTACAGGCTACACGCGCATTGTACTAGAAGTTATGCCAGCCTATCGTTACGAAGAAACTTGTTTCAAGGCCTCATTCAAGGCCAACGTTGAATCCTGAAACTTGTGAAGGTCAAGTTCAGGACGGGGTGTCGTAGGGATGCGGAAGTTACGTTTATTTCTACGAATTAGTTTTCTAGGTAACTGCTAGACAATAGCTGTTTTAATAGATGCAGTTATGATATGAGGTTATTTATCTTAGCAAACCTCTAATGGTTTTAAAAGACTTTTTCAACGATACTCCACTCTACAAGGTTAAATGAGAAAAAAAATCACCCCCACTTTACGACTATGGGAGGTATACTAAAAAAAAATTTTTTTGAAGTTTTTATTGTACCATTTTGTCGGCATAGTTTACATATATAGCCGTGCAAAATTACAGTTTTCTAGCATTGATAGTCCCTGAGCAAAGCCGCGGACGGACAGACAGACAGACATGGCGAAACTATAAGGGTTCCGTTTTTACCATTTTGGCTCCGGAACCCTAAAAAGTAAGTCTCATCCGAGCGCGATTTGAACTGTAGATCCCTCCAGTTTATATTATAAGGTTCAACACTAAACGGCTTAACTACTTACCACGCCGATCGCAAAGCTGTTGAAAATACAATTCTTATATACCGCGTGAGATTTTCACGAAAGAAAAAACATTTATAGTCAAAATACCACCAACGGGACTTATCACGCTAGCACACACGAGTAATATTTACCTCGACGTTTCGGCAACATTGCAGTGGCCGTGGTCACGAGTAGACTGAAGTGTGGGGTGTGTTAGCGTGATAAGTCCCGTTGGTAGAATTTTGAGTATGTGTAAAAATCACGAAATGTAAAAACGATATAGGAATAACATTTAATTCGAAAAACGCGATTTCCCCACTTAGCAAATTCCGTCGATCGTTAGAGCCGTAACCAGCAATATCCCTGAAAAAAAAAAAGATATAAATATAAGTACCAAAAACATTTTTAATTCTATCGCTTAATCTTGGAAAACATTCATTCCAAGTTCCAAAGAAAGAAACAATAACTAATTGAATTAAGTACAGCAGAAATTTTCCGCAAAATCCCTCAAGGTCGTTCAAAATGTGCGGAAAAACACGGGGGATTGCGGAAACGGCAATTGTGGAGGATTTGTGATTTCGTCGTGATTAATTGATTACGTGGCGCGCGACGAATGCACGTGCCTAGCACGCTAAGTGGGCACGTGCCCGGCACAAACAGCCATTTGAACAATTGAAAAACGGATCGACGTCATCGCTGTTTTGAATTTACAACGGAGTTAGATGTAAATCTTTTAGTAGACGCTTATACCTAAGCCACAATAGAGCTCTAAGGCAGTTGTCTCACCGCTGGCGAGAAAACGATTGGCTATCGTCTATTTTCTCGCTCAAGATACGAACAAAAGATATATAAGATCCTGTGTGAGTAAAAGAGACATATATATTAATAGTTGATCGCTGGCGGTTCACACTGCCGGCGAGAACTCGCTCTTACATCTTTTTTCGCAGCGACAAGAGCTATAAAACTCTCTGAGCTGTAAAACTAGCTCAGCGATACTCGCTCAGCGCTGTTAGCTTGGCGGCCGCCCGGCTTGAGCGAGTGGAGCGAGTAATCGCCCGTCCTGCTCGAGCACTCGCTTTTCACTGCTCGCCCAGTCGTTTCTAGTTACTCGCTCTGCTCGCTTCTCGCTCATCGTCGGCGGTGGGACAAGTGCCTAAAGCAGTGTTCCCACCAATAATGTGCCAGGACGTGTTTGTTGCAAGGAGTGTTTTTCATTTTCATTTCAGTTGCAGTGCTCCTAGAGGAAGGATTACGATACGAATTAGCCCGAAAAACATGAGCTGAAAGCATTGGCAGAGAAGCGTACAGAATGGCGATTACTCCACTGACAAGAGCTAGGCTATAAAATATAAATAGAAATGAGAAATAGAAATAGAAAACGTTTATTCGCATTTCGCAAATTACATAAACACAAAATAAATAAGTATAAAGTAAATATGTATGAAAGTATTTGCGAGATCGCGCAACGGTCTTAGCTCAGCATAGTGCTGGCCGTAGAGGCCAACGCTGGTCTTCGGCTGTGACCGCTTGGCGAATAATATTTATGATTATGATGATGATTTCGAGCTAAACTTGATTTAAGACGTGGGTTATCCGGTATAATATCGTGAATGTGTTTCATATTAGTTTCATGTTCATAGCTCATATTAGTAGAATTCCCATTCCCATTATTCCCGTTGGATTCCCGTCAAGTCCTTGTCAACTCAAAAGCTTTGAACCAAAATCAAACCTTTGTCTATTTAACAAACTGCTGGCCACCTGACCGCCATTAACTGTCAATCAATAATGCCAACGTCACAAAGTTTACTGCAAAAGCCACCAAACGAAACCTGAAATTGTTGACTTTGTGGCGGAAACAGTGTTAGTAAATGTGAGATCAGAGGAGCGTATGGTGCCACGAGCGGGATTCCATGCAATATGCATTACTTGCCTCTTTGTGCTGTGCATTTTGAATGTTCAACGTTACGGTGAGTTGCAAGTTAAAATGCAAAAAGTTAGTTCGTAAAGTTTTTAAGTATATTTTCCTCCAAACAAATTATGTAAAAAATAACGCATTTTTTACTAGAAATGTGATATAGGTCTGATGATATATTTGTTGCGGAATGTAGACCATCACCTTTAATGAGCACACGATATTTCGACGCAGTTGTGCATCGTGCATAATCACGGGAAGATCACGGGTATACACAAAAGTTTAAAGTAAGTTCCCATTTCATCCTACTTCCTCATTGCTTCCGACTTATTATATTATAAATGCGAAAGAGTGTGTGTGTGTGTGTGTGTGTGTGTGTGTATTTCTGTTACTCCTTCACGCTAAAACGGTTGGACGAATTTAGATGAAATTCGGTACATAGATAGCTGGACACCTGGAATAACATATAGGCTGCTTTTCATCCCGATATTCCCACGGGAAAGGGATGAAATATCGAAATAAAAACTCTTGGGCTTAGTCATAAAATTTGGGATGGTTGCTTTTAATGCAACGTCAATGAAAAACATGATGTCATTTCAGGGAATTCCTGCGGAAATTTTGTAATTTCCCGGAATTTCAAGTCACTGCTGTATCTAATGATTTACGCAAGCAAAGCCGCGGGTAAACTCTAGTAATAAATAAATTGAACCGAGTGGAGGGTACAAACATCTAACCGCGAATCATTAAGCATGTTGAATTTCACCCAATTTTTAACCCCCGACGCACAAAGAGGGGTGTATTAAGTTTGACTGCTATCGTGTGTCTACTGTCTGTCTGTGGCACCGTAGCTCTTAAGGATAAACTGATTAGAATGCAGTTTTTTTTTATTTGAAATCAGGGTTTCTAGCGATGGTTCTTAGACATGTTTCATTAAAATCGGTTTAGCCGTTTTTAAGATATTGAGCTTTGAAATGACAAAGTCGGGGATTCCCAACTTTTTGTTGGTTAGGTTATAGCAATTGGATTGATTTGCAGCATTAATATTTATGTAATTTGGATGTCAATGCAAGAACAGTCAAAAGAAGTATGGTCAGTAAAAAAAAGCTCGTGCTATTGATAGTTTTTTAACATGCTTATTTTTACATAAATATAATATAAATAAATATCATGGGACACTTGACACCAATTG
>NC_133475.1:18772748-18832306 GCF_025370935.1 Choristoneura fumiferana | reverse complement strand
GGCTGAAAAAATGCTGGACAAATTTGATCGTAAAGTAAAGCTTTAGTAAGTATTTTTATAATGCGTGTGAAAGAAATATACTTTTCGAGACGACGAGGAGACAGAATTCTAAAGTTAAAAGAAAAAGCGTTAAACCTGGATTATACTTCAACAGTTAGGTGAGTTTTTATGTGGGGGGGAAACGAGCATGCGTGTCACCTGATGGAAGGAATCATTGCCGCCCATGGACACCTGTCAACACTGAGACTGATAGGCTCGTTTTTTAAAAAATCTCTAAGTTGTTACCGCTCCGAAAACACCTATCCTAGGAGATGGTTCATACATTAGTAGTGCGTGGAAAAAAGTTTCGCTTAAAGCGGACGGTGCTAGATTGCCAATCATCAAGGTGGTGAGGATGAAATGACTGACGCCTGCGCGAAGTACGGTATAGTGAGTTTTAATCTTTTTTGGGTGGTATTTAATGTAACCAGAAAAGCTTTTGCTTTACCATTTTTTACAGTTCCTACATCAAAAGGATTCAGGGTATCTTAAACATCGTACTGACTAAGTTCTTGGTACCTAATACCCCAATTAATTTTTTAATGTGCAGCCGCGGACAGATGCTCTTTGTCCCCTTATTACCAACTTACGCTTGCCCGGTTTTTATTGTTTTTGAAAAGATATAAATTTGACTATTTTTAAACCGACTTGAAGGATTACACAGTGAGATACACAGTGACTGAATATCACACTTCATCACGCCTGTATTCCTGTAATGGGGTAGGCAGAGCATACGAAACGTTTCCGCTTATAGCAATCTTAGGTTCTAAGAAAAAAATATGAATAGGTATGTTTCTCTTATCTGATCTTACACTAAGCACGAAATACTGATTTATTTCCGCACTATTGATTTCTAACACAATGAAATTCGCTGAAGACTTAGGGATAAGCTTGAAATTGGTAAATTATTGGGAGAATAAAGGACTCATCCTCGTTTACGGCCCTTACCGCACTTCGACCTTTTTAGCTTTAAATAAATAAGGGTGTACGACCGGAGCTAAGTGGAACCATGATACTGATCTTGGACATGTAAGGGTCGGAATTATTAAGGTTGTTAAGACCAAAAGCCGCATTGTCTAACGCATCTGGGGTCACAATCGCTTTCATCTATTTCTTTCTCTCATACGGTATGGCTGTAGAAAGAGGTAGTAAATGCGGGTTAGTATCGTTTCGTGTAAAAAGCAGCTTGGTCAAAGTAGCAAATTAGCAATTGGTCTAAGTATAAAGTGGTCGAAATAGGAACTGGTCTAAGTAGCAAATGGTCTAGAATTCTTTGACTTAAAGTCGACGGAGCTCCGGCGGAGCTCCTATTCCGAGTGGCTGAGGCGCTTCGCGCCTTCACGCAACTCTAACCTGACCTATGTTTTTTCAAGTTTTTGACAAAGAGCAGGTTAGGACCAGTTGCTTTTTAGACCACTTGCTACTTAAACCAATTGCTAATTTTCTACTTTGTATTGTCTGACAACCTAGCACTCGCGATCGTGTTAAAAATATCTTTCTGCCCTCATCCCAAATAGCGTGAGAGAAAGGCGTGGTAAAAAACATCGTGTTGCCGAGTGCGTAAGACAATAAAGATCCTATAAGCTAGGCCAGACGTTGTTTGAATGAGGTAATAACGCTTGATGGAATGACGGCTATATATTATGATTGTTTGTCCACAGGCTCATGCAGCCAAGACCAGACCAGCCAGCGCGTCAACACGCTGCGGGACGACGCCGACGACATACAGCGACAGCTTGACAACGAAGCGCGCGACCGGATCAAGTACGGCCGTGTGAGTGGCGCTCACAGCGTTAGGTTTTTTTTTGAGTGAAAATGCTCCTTAAGCCTCTCACTACGCCGTTTCATACTATGACCGTATTAGGAATGTACCAGGCGCGGAATGTAATGCGACATGAACTGCATGCATGTCAACGGGGTTTCATATCTTTGTTATTGACGCTCGTTAAGAGCGTTCATAGCTTTGTTAAGAACCATGGTAATTGCTGGTGGTGCCAATGGGCATAACCTCATACTTTACAATACAAAGAATATATTTTGCCTGAAACGTTCCTATTACGATCATGGTATGATACATCCTGATGCATGCCTGATGTTTGGGGAAAGAGAGCGTGTGTTGGATTCGCGGATGAAGGAAACAACACGAGTTCCCTGTTGCCTTTGTGAGATGCCACTGGAGCCCGAAGCGACATTGTAATGTGGTGGTGGTGATAGATGGATTTGTGTGTGTTCATACAGTGTGGAGGCGGAGGAACTGTATGAACACACATTTCATGCATAAAAGTCATATCATAAAGGTCGCGGGTGTGCAAAGTAATTGTGTCAGTTCGTTGAACATACGTAAAAAATTTCGAATCTGTGCTATCAGCCCTTGAGGAGTTCCGTCATCAGCAGTTGACCCTGGCTGCAGCATCAGGTTGCGTTTATCATATAAACGCATTGTCATTGAAATTTAACAATTATGTAAAGTTTTTGTGTGTGCCGTCCACTTTTGAAGAGTTCCCTTCTATAGAGACGATCCTGGACAGGATGAGCAGGATGTCACTGCTACATTATTGTATTGTTAGCAGATTTACATCAGTTTGCCAAATCTACAGTCCCTAGTTTTATTATTTTAGCTTTCTCGTTTTCTGCTTCAGTTGGAATACCTATAAAATCCTCTTTATTCGTTTTATTTCGTCACGCCACTGATGAACTACTGTATTTTACCTTTGAATATTCGTGAAAAAAAAAATTAAATTGTTTATTACAATTAGTTTTAGAGGAAAAGTTAGTATGCGCTGAAATTTTGCCTAGGTTTAGTATACATACACACACACAAACATCACGCCTGTATTCCGAAATATTGTAGGCAGAGCACACGAAACGTTACGGCTTCGGAGCCACTTTTGGAAATTTTAGGTTTTAAGTTTGACAAAAACGGTACAATAGTGACAGGTTGCTAGCTTTGAAAAGAGAGAAGCATAAAAGAAAAAGAGAAAAAAACTTGTGAGCACAACCATTTTTTTATATTTTTTAAACGAACGTCTCCTGATTTAAGACTTTCAACACATGCGCCAAGCGTCCTCGATAAGCATGTGCTGTTTGTTATCGTTTATTTTTTAAGGCCAACATAAGTTCAAGCTACATGGAAAGAGGGCCCGATTCTTTTTCTATGCACCGGGGCCCTTGTCCACCTAGCCACTGCAAGGAGCATACAAATTCAACGTTAAAACAGAGTGCATAAAGTTACACGCCAGAATAACAAAAGCATTGTGCTGTCAACCCGTCCGTGTTCAATAAATTGAATGGTGGGTTTTAATTACAGGCCAAAACAATATGGGTGCTTCACTTCCCCACGCGGCTACCGATCAGGTCGACTCTGACACGAAAATATGTGAGTATTAAAGCTTTATTTCCACGAATGCAATTGATATTTGTGATTTGTTAATGAGAAACTTTGTTTGGACTCGCTTTTTGTCTATTCGAGAACTGGGCTCAGATTAACAAAAGTCTTATTTCCACGAACGCTGTTAATACTCGTATTTGTGATTTTTTTGATGAGGAACTTTGATTGTACTTATTCGTTACATTTTGTCTGTACGAGTATGAACACAGACAAATGACAAAAGTGTAGATGAGATTATAAGACGATGTTGAGTTTCTTGCCGGATTCTTCTCAACAGAGGCTTTTCCGAACCGGTGGTAGATTTTTTGACATTCATAAGTGCTTGTTATAGCCTAAATTGAATAAAAATATGTTGACTTTGACATTGACTTTGACATTGAAGAGAAAACTTAAATCGGTTGAAATTGGATTTATAATGTTTTTTTAAACAATCTTTCTCAAACTTTCTCAAACGCTTTTCTCTTCTCTATGCAGCAAGTATGGCGCTACTTGCGTGTGACGTCACATGCAAGTATGTCTTTCTCTGTCTAATCTTGAGTTTCAAACCTTTTTAACTTTGTTATTTGTAAAGGTGGCTTAAACATTGTTTCTCTGTTCGATAACAGGCATTGTAAAGTTTTAAGTTATTAAACATAAAAAATAGTCAAATAGTTACGATAGGTTGCCGGGAAGGGATTGCTCTGAAGCGATTAGGGTGCCTATTGCATATCTTAGAAAATCTCTATAATATGAGGACGCATGTTTTCTATACTGCCTAATATGTGTTGGTGTTTAATAAAGAGTCATTGTATTGTATTGTATAATTACGTATACACAATGTTTTTTTTTCTGTCTGTCTCCGTCTCTTAAGGCTATTTTTCTTAGGAACGCGTGGATCAAGCCGGGATTAAATCCTTCAATAATATCAAAAATATAAGACATATAATAATGATTTCCTATTGAATTTTGTCAAAAAAGTTCGTATTTATCTAGTTTTCTTAACCAGCTTACTGAAGTTAACTAAAGCTTATTGGATAAGCATGAAATACTAAGTTATCCGACAAAATGCGGTGGAAAAGCATCATTCATTGAATTTACACCTTAAAGCAGTGAAAATCAAAATTCTTAGTCAACAGGATTTAAATTTATAGTTATAACTAAGAGCTATTTCCATACAATTGCCGTAACCGCAACTTGACATTTTGTATTGAAAGTGGAATCCTGAGCGTATTGAGGGATTCAAGTGTTAACGCCCTAGATGGAAATTATTTTGCTCTCGAGTGGCTCATACAACTGTTCGCACCGAGCATTAAGAAACTTAAAAAAAAAAACAGTTCTAAATATAATTATAGAGCTACCAGCATAGAAAATGGCGTGGTTTTACAATTATCAGCTTCAAAATTGCATTTGCAAAAAACACTTAGAAAAACTTTAAACAGAAAAGTTGCACTTTGATCCCTCTCGTCAGTAAGAAAAAGTTACTTTTCTGAATGAGAGGTTTGAATAGATTATTTACGTCGTTATATTTAAAAATCTGTCTATTTCTATGCGTACTCTATGACACCGCTCCCGATATAATTGCGTTTGAAATCCGAACAGAATTTAAATTAGCTCAAAACAAGTAATATCTGTCGCTTATAAACCGCCGAATTGGGATCAAAATATTATTCATAAAACGGATTGCCGATGGAATTCAATTTGTTTTCTCTGCTGGCAACTTTTCGTGCCTGACATATTTAAAATGTCCGTGTTATGCCGAATCCATTATGAAATGAAATAATTGTAGCTTTGCTTGTACCTGTTTTGCCGGGCGTTGGATTGTTCCGCCGTGTGAGAGGATTATGAGACAAAGCTGCGATGTAAATGAGATTATTTCATCATCATCATCCCAGCCTATATACGTCCCACTGCTGGGCACAGGCCTCCTCTCAGAACAAGAGGGCTTGGGCCATAGTTCCCACGCGGGCCCAGTGCGGATTGGGAACTTCACACGCACCATTGAATTGCTTCGCAGGTTTGTGCAGGTTTCCTCACGATGTTTTCCTTCACCGCAAAGCTCGTGGTAAATTTCAAATGTAATTCCGCACATGAATTTCGAAAAACTCAGAGGTGCGAGCCGGGGTTTGAACCCACGACCCTCTGTTTGAGAGGCGATAGATCAAACCACTAGGCCACCACGGCTTTTCAAACCACTAGGCCAGCACGGCTTTTTCAAACCACTAGGCCACCACGGCTTTTCAAACCACTAGGCCACCACGGCTTTTCAAACCACTAGGCCACCACGGCTTTTTCAAACCACTAGGCCACCAAGGCTTTTAATGATTAAATGAATTATTGAATTATTTGGTGTCATTTTTCATTAATGCATATTATTACATGTATGTAAATGGTGTTAATCCTTTGAATACGTTTCACTGGCCACATCGTTAAGTAATGTTGCACTTTTTAATCAACTAATAACACTATTATTGAAACTGGAATTATATTTTTAAAATTTACACTATTTCAAATTAATATTAAATTACAATGTAATGACGATGACTTTTAACGAATACCACAATAGAATAAGCTATAACTAGTACATAAAACAGTGGTAGAGGATTTTAACAATGTACCTAGCTTCATTATCATTAGATTAATTATAACTGCGAAGAAACATAGTGTATCTATGCAGCGTGTATTTTTGACTACTACAACTACCTACAAACTTTAAGGGTGCATTTCCACCAGAGATGTGCCGAGGATGTGTTGCAAGCTATGTTTTCATGAACCAATATAGAAACGTTTATCCTCGCACAACACTGTTCTGGTGGAAACAGCTGAGCGGAGCAAGGCGAGGTAAATGAAGTGTTCCTATCGCACATATCTGGTTCAAACGCAGCCTAAGCTGTGAGTTAAAAAGAACTTGTAGCGGTGATTTTCAGCCTGCGCCCGTCACACAGCGTGAAAGCTAATTCTAGAGCCAGGTAAAGCTGTATAGATGACTGTTGCTTGCTGTTTAGATGAATAGACAATCTTCTTTTTGTTTTAAATTATCCAACAATAATCATTGTTTTATACAAAACGTGAATTATTATCATCAAAAAGCAGAAGGATCATAGTCATATCCTTGAATGAAATTGTCAAAGGGCGGTTGAAGTCTTTTTATTTATTTTATGTAATAAAGGATACGGAAAACGATCCCCTTGCCTGCAATTCTTTTGAACGATAGTCAAATTTGAACATGAAACTACCGTGAGACTCACTCATATTAAATATAATGATCCGGACTCGATTTAAGACGTGAGTTATCCGGGTCATTATATTTAATTTGATAGTCAAGTTGTTTATGTCATACGGGTATATTTAGATCAAAAGAATTAAGAATCTTGGAAGGATTACAGCCATTGTTTTTTATGTAATTTTTGTGGAATACAAAAACAAGAAGATGCCGTATGTCCCAGTTGATATACATTCACACTTTTAGAAATATTAATGATTATAGATATTGTTTTTTTTTTTTTTTTTTTATTTGACTGGATGGCAAACGAGCAAATGGGTCTCCTGATGGTAAGAGATCACCACCGCCCATAAACATCTGCAACACCAGGGGTATTGGAGACGCGTTGCCAATTACAATGTACTAGCACCTAGCGTGGATTAGCGGAAAGATAGTTGAGCTCTTTAAAAAAAAACTCAATATTGCGTTGTAAAATGCGAATATAATTTAGATAGGACAATAGAATTAGAATTTTTCAAAGAATTCCAGCAAGCTGGAACTCGTTTTATTACACTATTTCGGTCCTTAATGCGAGTTGACCGAATTCCAGGTGTGCGTAACTTTTGGGAACAATTATAACCGCAATTTTTTGCTCTTTTTCAGTTTATTGTTTGTAGCACAAAACCGTACGTCCGTTGGAAATGTCAGTCCCTTCAATAGTAAAGAATGTTAAATTCTGAATCGAAGAGCATCTTAAACTTCAAATTCAGTTCAGTGGTTATAGCCGAAATAATATCCAAGACTTTGTTATTGCATTTGGCAAGGACAACTTATTGTAATTACTCATAAATTTTTAAAACTTAAAAATTTACTTGTCAAAGAGCTTCTTTTATTTATACAAAACTAGCATGTTACTTGCGACTCCGTCCGTGTAAAATTCATTTATCGCTATCCCGTAGGATCTATACGATTTCCCAGGATAAAAACTATCCTATGTCCTTCCCCGGGTCTCAAACTATTTGTGTACCGAATTTCATATAAATCGGTTCAGCGGTTTTGACGCGATGGAGTAACAAACAGAGAAACAGACTAAACCATTAGTAGGGTGACAATGAATTTTAATTAAAAGTTTATTTTGAACATAAAAATATTACAAAAAATGCTTGGTTCCATGTAATAGCAACTTATTCGTGATCACCACCAATTGGGTTGCACCAAAAGAAATAACCTACAGTTTTTATTTTATTTTTGAAAAGAATAGGATATTTTAAGATACCATTTTCATTGATTTTGAATTTGGATGAGTATTTAATTTTTTATATTTTTTTTACGAAATACGCTGGATGACGTCACAGTGAGACAGCCACGTTCCATTGTCTAGAAAAATTCAGGTCGTAATAACATAATCTGTGGCATTATACAATTTGACAATAATTCAAGCACGGCTTAGGGTCCTAAATGAACCATGACAAATAGTTTTATTTAATTTTCTTCTTTTAGCTTCGATTATTCCTATGTTTATTTAATGGTGTGATAGCAAGTTAAATAGTTTTTTTTTTTTTTATTAAAACTCTATATTAAAATTCTTTTGTATTTACTTGTAACGTAGTAATTTAATAATTTAATTTGTAATAATACATTAAAAATACTCGTATACATTTCGGACTTTACGATAAATGACAACTGTTTAAGGCCAGGTGCGCATCATGTGATTAAAGTTCTATATATTTTTCACTCTTTGCTATTATAGGCAGGACAGCAACATTTCAAACTGTCAATTTGCTTAAGAGTGTAGACCGGCTTTATAACTGCCTTTGTGACGGGACACTGCAGGGGTCAAATGAGGGTCATTACTTAAATTTTGTTTATTTAATTCAGTTTATCACATTTTTGGAATCTGATTTCTGAAAACGCTTCACAAAGCCTATTTCTCCAAATGGTTTTCGATTTATTATATATTATCAAAAATTGGGACATCCCAATTACTGAATTAGAAAAAAATATTTCGTGATCATCGATTAAAAATCATCGTGTCGTTAATTATTAACAATTGTTTCAGATTTCGTCGAGACTAAAAAGGACAGATCCAAAACCAGAATTAAATGCAGAATCACAACCAGAATTAAATGCAGAACCACAACTAGAATTAAACGCAGAACCACAAATAGAATTAAATGCAGAACCAATACCAGAGCTAACTGCAGAACCAAAACCAGAGCCAGCACCAGAGCCAAAACCAGAACCGAAAAAATGCCCGAAACCATGCCCAAAACCAACCCCCAAACCATGCCCGAAAACAGAACCGAAACAAGAAAAATCAAAGCACATATGCTTTAATCCGGAATTGTCGATTCCTCCATCAAAGCGTAAGTTTTTCTGCATGATGTTTCGCTTAAAAAAATGAAAATACAAAAAAAAAAATTAAAAATTTTAACAATAGATAGCAAGAAAAAGAACAACACATACAGCGGGGTTTTCGGTGCGGAAATGATTTCAGGAAGAGTAGAGATAAACAGAGAGGTTAGTCTGAAAAAAAAAAAAACTTATTATGCCTAATTAATAACTACCTCTCTGCGAATTGTATACAAATTATGATACAATTTTATCTTAACTCATTTAGGGGGTGCTTTAGCTTTACTACCAAGCCATATAAGATAATAATAAAAATAACATTATAAATGACATGCAGTAATAGTGGTTGACGCAATTTTCATAACAAAATACATATTAATATTATTTCTATATTTGGAACAGTCAAGCTACTGCGTCTTTCTGTAAATATCCATTTCAACGAACTAAACGATCTTTCTACGTCGGTAATTGTAATAGGCGCGAGTAGGTACTTAAGAACAGGTTCATATCTTAATGACTGATCTTATTCATTTATATAAATATTATGTTTTCATGTATTTTTTTTTTCAATTAAATATTCGATAGGCAGAAACCTACCACAGTGCATTCTGTTTTACTCTTTGGCTAATGTCAAACATTCCCGCACCGAAAACCCCGATGTATGCAACAAACATAATGTTTTTCCTTGATTGTACAGATATTTTAACTTTGACTTTAATAATACTAGAGAACTATGCACGGGAAGTTTAGCAAAATATATGTACAGATGTATCAATAGAAGCAAAGTTAAAAATCGTAAACACCTCCCTCCTCCAGGTTATGCATTTCCTCCACACTTTCTCGAATCAAATAATCCCTTATGTGTTAAAAACCGTCCAGTCATTTCAGCTACAGAGAGGACCAAAGATATAGACATACTGCATATATAAATGCTCGAATAATATGACCATAATTCCTTCGGGAAGTCGGATAAAAAGTTACCTTGTATCTACACTGTTTCTTGTCGATTAACATAACTGTTAATAAGTACCTACAAAAGGAAAATCGGCCACATGAATTGACTATTTTGAATTCAGACCGAATTTAATACGGTCCAAAATTTATTTAATCAAAGCGTAACCCAATTTCTATATAAATTGTTTATTTCCTGAGTCGTAAATAGACAATACTATTTTTAACGACATTCTAAATGGACAGTTTTCCTTGTTGTTGTTTACTATTTCTATTTGGCATTTATTTGCTTGAACGTATAATTTCGAGTGTCTTTTTAGGGTTCCGGAGCCAAAATGGCAAAAACGGAAACCTTATAGTTTCGTCAAGACCGTCTGACTGTCTGTCTGTCCGTCCGTCCGTATGACACAGGCATTTTACTCGAAAACTACAAGATGTATGTATATCAATTAAATTTGGAGTGCAGATGTCTTGTCAAAGCCGCTTTTTAGTTTTGTTGTTAAATTACAAAAATAAATATTTATAGGGGTGGCACTCCATAAACATAAAAGAAATTGAAAAAAAAAAATGTTTAACTCGCATCAACTTGTGGCACATAGTTCGACAGCTCTTTTAAAAAGATAGTAAGGTTTCTCTAAAACTTTTTTTAATAAGTGAAGATTTCCGGAAATAATCGCTCCCAAAGTAGCAAAAATTGTGTCCCCCCCCCCCTCTATCTTGTAAACCGTTTGTCCAAAAAATATGCAAAAAATTACTAAAGGTAATACTTTCAGCGAAAATTGGTTTCAACATGATCGGATATACCGTTTTTGAGTTATTGCCGAAAAACTGCGCTTTTCAACAAAAGGACGTAAGTGCCGTCAAGGCTCTTTTTGTGGTAATAAATTTGAAGACTGTAGTAAGTGTTTTAATTGTGTTATAACGCACATAATATTACTTGATTTTTTTCGTAATGGCTGCGGAACCCTATCTTGGGCGTGTCCGACACGCTCTTGGCCGGTTTTTTTCCATTTGTACTCAATGAAGAGTAATTTTTCTTATCGTAACCTTAACAATATAATAATAATCTCATAATCTCTTTGTAACATCTGTAACCATATTATGTATATTGTGGAAAAGCAATAAAATATTGAGTATTGAGTATTGAATATTATTTCTTTTGTTTCAAACTCCTGAAACCTCCAGTTTGAAAGTAGCATCATTTCTGCATGTTTATCCACAACTTCTTTATTCGATTTAGGAGTAACAACGTTAGTTCCCGGGATTATTTATCGTCGGGAATGTTTTCGTCAGTCCGGGCACAGCTGGGTGTGAAAAGGGATCAGTACACAATAACCCAATTTAATCATCATTTTAGTCTAAGTACAGCTACTTAGGGTGGGTTCGTCCAACTAACGAGGTTGGAACCACAAAGCACTTACGGAGTTGACGTTACAAGTAATGAAAACGGGTGGATAGAAAGAGAAAGTGTCTGGACACAACACTGGTCTGGTCAACCTGTCATCGTGCTACCACATAGCTGAACCTGTCTGTGCTCTTAACTGACAGGCACTGGAGCTCTGTTTATTATGAAGTTTAGGGGCAGTAAACAAGATGCTGATGATGATGAAAAGCTCAGACACCCTAGTTGTCTTATATAGGGATATGATTTTACTTCAGTTTAATGACAATGTTGACAGGCGATACCGACAATTTGGTGTATTATTATTCCATGATGATTGACTTGCCAATGGCTTATGTTTAACCTAAGCAATTCAGATAATTAGTGAAAATATTAATAACATGAATGGTGCGATTAGTTATTGCTTGTTAGAGTGCACATTCTACCATTAAAAAGAGCAAGACCTCCTGATACATATATACACATAAACGTCTAATAAGGCCTCTACATTTGTCACCCTATGAACGTGTTGTGTGGAATAAAAAAAAGCATTTCTTTTCTTTAGTTATGTTTTGCTCACGGCCCCACAAATTCACAGTTTTGGGCCGTCTCTTGTCGTAGATACTTTTCGGTCGGACCTAACGGAGCTGGCTTAGAGACTCGTTGCTTTTTATTAACCTCGACTTGTGTTCGTTCAGTTTATTTCGGTGCGCGGGGAATAATTCTTGTTTTTTTTTTGTTACAGCCGACAGCACCTGGGATTATCGGTGTAAGTTTTTTTATTTCTATCTAGACTTTAACCGCCGTTTTGTTTACGAATATTTTTTTACTCAATTCGCATAAGAATTCTCAAAAGCTACTTTACCTTTTGTCTTCTTGTTGTATGACCGTGAAAAATTTCATGTTTCTACGCTTAGCAGGTTAAGTTTTTAGGATTTTTCCCTGTAAAAATGTCTTTCTAACTGTAAAATGTCTTTGTAACTGTTCTTCTAAAAATCATCAAACATTTCAAAATCTGTTCAAGAATCAAATTGTTGACTGTTCACGTCAATTTTGAACAAATTTTTGGTCCTTCAAGAAACGAAGCTCTCTTACATGTATAACCAGTTTAGGTGGTTGGTATTTTTCACTAATAGGATAGTTTTTATGAATAATACGATATTTGACAACTCCTGAATTTGTCATGTCTTAATATTATTATGAATATATAGATATACGAGTACAGACAGTGTTTAGCGAAGAGAAAACTTAAATCGGTTGAAAATTGGATTTATAGTGATTTTTTGAAAAATCTATTGTTACGTTCGTGGGGTGGGTTCGTGATTGAAAAGCACTTTTAACACCGATGAATAAGATTAGGATTTATTTTCACACTGTTACTTAACTTTACAAAACACATAAAAACAGTTCACAGTAATTTCGCACTCGAAAACTCACTTACTAGTCGCTTTGATTCTCTTCGATGTTTATCTCTCGGTTTCGCATTCGAAACTCTCCTCCGCCGCTAGTGTGCCCGAAATACCTGTCTCTTTCTCAAACGCTTTTCTCTATGCAGTAGTAAGTATGGCTACTTGCATGTGACGTCACACGCTAGTACGTCTTTCTCTGTCTAATCTTGAATTTCAAAGCTTTATAACTTTGTTATTTTGTTGACGTAGTTTAAAAGTCCTTTCTCTATTCGATAACAGGCATTGTGTAGTTTTTATTTATAAAACACTAGCTTTTGCCCGCGACTTCGTCCGCGTGGAATAGTAGGTAACTTTGGGAACTATTTAATTTATTTAGGATACCTATTTTGCACTTTATTTCGTATTAAGTGCCTAAATGCCAAGTTTCATGGTTATATCTTCGACAGCGACGAACTTCCACCTTATAAACTTTCATCCCCTATTTCAACCCCTTAAAGCCTCTTTTTCGCGATAAAAGATAGCCTATGTTCTTTCCCAAGGTCTATTCTATCTCTGTACCAAATTTCATCAAAATCGGTTCAGCGGTTTAGGCGTGAAAGCATAACAGACAGACAGACAGACAGACAGACAGACAGAGAGACAGACAGACAGACTCTTACAAAAGAGAGCAATTAGAGCAATTTATAATTTGAAGACGCGTGAATCTTTAAGATCTTTTTTTAAGGAAACAGATATCCTAACCCTGCCGTCGCTTTATGTTTTTGAAATAATCATGTATGTTAGGAAGAACATATGTGATTTTCCCACTAACGTCGATAAGCCAAAAGCTACTAGAAACACAGGGAAGCTTAAAGTTCCATCTTACAGACTGGCTAAAACCAAAAAGTCTTTTCTGGGAAATTGCATACGTTTTTATAATAAAATTCCAAAAAATATTATAAATGAAACGGATACAAAATTCAGATCTATTGTCAAGAAGACATTAATATCAAAGGCGTATTATAAAGTTAATGATTATATCATGGACAGGGATATTTGGAAATAATTCCGATCCGCATTAGCGATCCCTTCAAATAGCGAACCTACTGTGTTAAAAATAAAGTTGTGTTAAATACTTGTGATGTTTAAATATCATTTAATAATATTGTAAATCTGTTTAGAAAAAAAAAATTATATATATACCTCGTTGAGTTTCTTGCCGGATTTTTCTCAGCAGAGGTTTTTCCGAACCGGTGGTAGATTTTTTTTTGACATTCATAAGTGCTTGTTATAGCCTAAATTGAATAAAGATATTTTGACTTTGACTTTGACTTTGACTTTGACAGAGTTACTTTCGCATTTATAATATTAGTATGGAAGTATGGAAGTATGGATAGTATGGAAGTATGGATAGTATGGAAGTATGGATATGGATATACAAAATAGTCAAATACCGTATTCTCTGCTCCTCAGGTCAGGCGAAATGGAAGGAAAAGTTCCCCAAATGTGGGGGTTGCCACCAGTCCCCGATGAAGCTCCCAGTAAGCAACCTGGCGCCTCTCAAGACGGACGCCATGACATTCTGCAACTTCCACGTCACTCCGAAAAGGATGATGTTGAACGTTGACAGCCATAGGAGTGAGTCGTTAATCATTTTGCCAAGATCCTCGAAATAGATTATTATTATATTTAGCCTATAACTGAGCCCCACTGATGGGCAAAGGCCTCCGCTCTTGAGATAGTAAAGTAAGTAAAAATATACAAGAACCCTTCATCTCCCAACAATATTCAAATGTCACTTACGTAACTAGAGCTTGTCCTAAAAGCTGAGCTGATTTAAAACACTATACCTATTAAGTGTAATAAGACAGATGATTGGATTGTTTTTATTTACTTTATTATGCCTTCATATTATTTTTTTTTTATTCGAATGGATGGCAAACGAGCATGTGGGTCTCCTGATGGTAAGAGATCACCACCGCCCATAAACATTAGCAACACCAGGGGTATTGCAGATGCGTTGCCAACCTAGAGGCCTAAGATGTGATACCTCAAGTGCCAGTAATTGCACCGACTACTCTCCACGCCGAAACACAACAGACGTTAAAAACGTTTCATCGTCAAAAAGTGACAGTTTAATATAAAATTTTGCTCTATAATATAAGATATATACTTACGCAGAACTTCAAAGTAACGGATGTTTTAAAACACACCGTCGGAACTGGTCTCGATTTTATGGAATTTCGGTTTGGCTAAAACTTTCCTACGTTGGGGACCGAAATTGTGTTGTTTTATTAAAGCTAGAACGGTATCAGGCCCTCCGGGAAATATGAAATAACTCAGTTTGAAGCAAAAACCGGGCAAGCGCGTGTCGGGCAGGCAATATATATATTAATGTAAGATTTGGTCGATCACTTCTCGATAGTTCGCTTTTCAACTGCGTAAATATTCAGCGTTTTCACGTTTTTTGGGTTCCGGAGCCAAAATGGCAAAAACGGAACCCTTATAGTTATATAGTGTCTGTCTGTCCGCGGCTTTGCTCAGGGACTATCAATGCCAGAAAGCTGTAATTTTGCTCGGATATATAGGTATGTAAACTATGCCGACAAAATAGTACAATAAAAAAAACAAAATAAAATACCGTAATGTGGGATTGATTTTTTTCTCATCAAACCCTATAGTGTCTATCGTTGGATAGGTATTTTAGGGGATTGCTAATTTTGGCTCCGGAACCCTATAAAACGTCACAAAACTGTCATTTTTGTTCAGGCCATCTTTTTAAACTTTCGCAATTGATCGTGCTCTTGGTTCTGAGTGAAGAAAAAGCCATATTTTTGTTAAAATTAAAAAATGGTACACTGTTAGTGAAAATGCTCACAAAACAATTACTTTTCATTGAATATAAGGAACACAAATTCTGTATTCTTGCAGTAAGCCTATCCGGAGAGTGGCCACCGAATCGGCGGCCGACTCTCTTCGGCGGAGTGCTCACCACCAGGAGGTACTCGTTCGAACACATGGTGTTCCACTGGCCTTCTGAGCACATCGTGGGAGAGAAGCGGTACCCCTTGGAGACGCAAGCGTACTTCGTGGCTTCGGAGTACAGGGACATAGTGGACGCCATTGCTGCTACTACGGACAAACAGGCGATACTGGGCATAGCCAGTCTGTATAATGTAAGTTGATTATGGTCACTAAAGACCGATACCTGTTACACCGTATTATACCATGACCGTAATGGTAATAGCAACGTGTCTGGCAAAAATATATTCTTTGTATCGAAGAGACGGGTTCCCTTTATCTCGCATAATATCGATTCTCCAAAATACACTTCGCATAACAGGTATCTCATAATTTTATTTTAGCCGAATGATACTTTTGCATAATAATAAGTTCGAATAATAGTAATTTCTCAGAATATTAAATAGCAGAACACTCTAATCGCCGAATATACTTCTGCAGAATATTAAATAGCAGAACATTAGTATCGCAGACTTTTATATGGCATAATGGCATAGCAAAATACTAGTTTGGACTATTGTATTTTCACGGAATTTTAAATAGCGCTGACTTTAACATGACGTAATGACAAAGTTAAAGGAACTAACAGCTAATAAGAATGGGTTAAGGTTAAAGTAAGGCCAGCAAAGTAAGCGTGCTGTAACAGCAGCAGGCAAAGCGCCAGAACAGAACAGCAGCTACATAGTAGGTTAGGTTAGGTTAGAACTGCGACTACAACAGCGCGCGAGCCGAGCGAGAATCTACTGCTGCCAATAAAGGTTAGGTTAATATAGAACTACAGTTAATTTAATTGCAAGGAATGTTAAGTAAAATTTTATTCTGCTTTTTATTATCCTTATGCAAAGTAATATTATGAGATATGTCTTTCGGCGTAGCAACTCGAACATATAAATATTACTCTCAACGATATTAAGTGATGTTAATATTCTGCTTTACAAAATTATGAGAAATTATAGTATGAGAAAAAATATATGCGAAAAGTAATTGCGGTGAGGTGATATGATGATTCTGCTCAAGTTATGAGAAACGATATTATGAGATTCGATTCTATGCAACATATTAGTGAACCGTACGAGAATACGCCCACTAGCACGTTTCCTAACCAACCGTCGCCATCACGTGTCATAATGCGCTCGATATTCCGCTCCTCACACGTTCCAATTACGGCACGGCATGAAACGGTGTACTGGGTAGAGTCCTTAAAGGTCACCGTAAACATCGATCGATCGTAGAAACTGATCGATGAACTATAAACAATTACTTTGCTCACCCGTGACCTTGCGATAGCTACTTCTATGCACAAATGTGTGTTTATGCAGCTCCTCTGCCCCCATGCTGTAACATTGCACAAATCCAACTGCCACCTCCACCATGTGGTGGTTACACTGACTTGTTTTGAACTCATTGAGAGTTCATCATAAAAGAAAAGGTTAATGTTAGACATCCTCTGCATCTGCATCTACGAATAGACTTTACCTATAGATTACAGAAAAAGTTATAAGAAGTCTTTGGTATCTAAACTAACATAGAAAGTTACCGTAACGTCTATGAAAGTACGCAACCTTTTCCACACGAATTTAGCTCGTGCTTTTCCGGATATTTTTTTCTTTACGCAAATATTTTAATAATCTTTAAAAACCAAGCATATGAGTGTTTCTACACAAATCAATTAGAACATTTTGGCTCGGGTTTAAATATTCTGCAATCGTTGAATAACCTAACCAACAAAATGTTGGAAAACCCCCGACTTTGTCACTTCAAAGTTCAATGTCTCAAAAACGGCTGAAACCGATTTTGATAGAACATCTCTAAGAACCATCGCTAGAAACCTTGCTTTCAAATAAAAAAAAACTGTTTAAGAGCTACGGTGCCACAGACAGACAGACACACAGACATACACATAGCGGTCAAACTTATAACACCCCTCTATTTGCGTCGGGGGTTAAAAAAACATTATCACTAGCTTTATAAAATAAAACACAATCGAGATACTACCTTAATAGCCCTGTCAAGACGCCGCGTTTCGAGAAATGTCTAATTTATCCGGACTACCAAATTTAATAAGGCATAATGAAATGAAAAGTAATATTCGAGTCCCACCGTCGCCAGTTTCAATCTTTGCTATCTGTCTTCAGAATAAATTACCTTGGATTATATTTAGCGATTTATCTTCTACAGTCCCACTTAATCGATCCAAAATGCTTTGAGACAACTCCCGGCTTGAAAGATAAGGGGACGTAATAATAACTTGTTTATCTGATGGCTTATTAAATTGGGTAGTTTCGTGGATAAAAATATTATTATAATATGTCTGGGCGAGCTTTGCTCGGACTAAAACTCGATAATAGCGTTTTCCCAGAGAGAAGACCAAGCTAGACTGATGACAATTGTCATCCCCGAAAACCATCACATAGGTACGAGTACCAAATTTCTTCGAAATTGCTGGAGTAGTTTCTGAGATTCTGATTATAATTAGTAAGTATGTCGGTTGTCTGCGAAGCAATTCAATGGTGTGTGTGAAGTTCTCAATCCGCACTGGGCCCGCGTGGGAACTACTGCCCAAGCCCTCTCATTCTGAGGGAAGGCCTGTGCCCTGCAGTGGGACGTATATAGGCTGGGATGATGATGTCGGTTGTCATAAAAGTATTGGACACATATTTTATTTTTTTCTGTATACTGAGTTGTCTGTATACGACTTGTGCCAACATTTCCATGGCCATTTCAACTTATTAAATAGTTTGATGTTTGGCAATAATGGAAATTGCACATCTTGTCGAGCTAGCGAGCCAGCAATCTTTTTAATTTATTTTTTGCTGACCATAAACTATGCACTTCACTTTCCGATAATGTAAATAATAATGTCAACTTTAACGGACATCTTTGAGAAAAAGATTCTAAAGATGTAGACTGGAGATTAATGAATGATGACACGCACCTTCATGATGACAGCTTTGTATTACAGTTTGCCAACTTCAGCCAGCCCGCTCTGGAGCCTATAATTGAGGAGGCACTGTACATGGGGACCAGCAACGAGTCGGTGCAGCCCGAGCCGCTGGTGAACTTCATCCCCATGTTTAAGGACTACGCGACGTACCAGGGATCACTCCCCACACCGCCGTGCAGCGAGGTTGTGCTGTGGCTAGTGCCGGCTAGGACACTGCCGGTTACCAAGGTGCGAAACTTTAAATAATTTGATTGAACTGTACTTAAATGAACTATGAACAGTTATAGTTATAGCTAGAAATAAAACAAATGAGTGTTCGTGCAGCTAACCCGCATATTCACTGTAGTAACACACAAATCATACAAGCATCTAATAGCAAGTGGATAAATAGATAGATAATGGCATACAAGTTTTTGATAAAAATAAAGGAATAAACGTTAAGAAGACAAAACATGTTAACAATCGTACAGAGAACATGAAGTTACAAAACATAGAAATACCACAATACCACATTATAATACAGGGAGCCATGTTATGTAATGAAGAAACGGCGGTTGGATGTCAGTAACTTCTGGTAGCATGGTGATGGTTGTTGTTGCTCTGAGGGTGAACTCTGATTGAGCTTGCAGCGTAGTGTGGTGCTAATGGTGGTGTAGTTGGGTTTGTGCAATTGATTTGTGTGTTCTTATAGTGTGGAGGTTGGAGCATGAACACGTAATAGCTACGTCTATACGTAGCTATCGTAAAGTCGCAGGTGAGCAAAGTAAATAAATGCGAAAGTGTGCGTGTTTGTATGTTTGTGTACGTCCAACGGAGCGACGGATCGACGTGATTTTTAACAAAGAGACAGTTTATGGGCCAGAGAGTGACATAGGCTACTTTATATCCCGGAAAAATGCACAGTTCCCGAGGGAACATCGCGCGATAACCGAATTTCACGCGCGCAAAGCCGCGGGTAAAAGCTAGTTGTTTATAATTCGTTGATATGGACTTCCGCAAAGTAACGCAAGATTCAATTAATTATATTATTATGTAGCCATGGCTAGTCTGTTTGGCGACCTTTGGATGCTCTTTGGAGCTCTGAATCTACATTGTTCACTTTTTGTAACTTATTCCAACATCAGAGACAGAGAAAGATAGATAGCTATCAAAGTATAGAGAGAGAGAGAGAGAGAGAGAGAGAATAGAGTTAGATGTCATATTATTTTCAGAGAGCTGTGCAGATTGCGCAAAGCCACGTCTGCGTAAACGGCCTGCCGACGTGCATGCTCCGGAGATCCCCGCAGAAGATGAACAACAGGACAGTTTTCTACTGCAAAAGCGAAATACAGATATCCCAATCACTTTATAAGGATCAGAATTAGTTTTAAATGTTGAAATACAGACCTATTTAAATCAGAGTTTTTCGATTAGTTTGCGAAGGTGGTCAACTGAAGAAGCTAATACGGTATTTGACAACTCCTGAATTTGCCATATCTTAATATTATTATGAAAATATAGTTATACAGACACTGTTTAGTGAATAGAAAACTTGAATAGGTTGAAAATTGGATTTATAGTGTTTTTTTGAAAAATCTATATACCTGTCTCTTTCTCAAACGCTTTTCTCCATGCAGCAAGTATGGCGGTACTGGCGTGTGACATCACATGCCAGTATGTCTTTCTCTGTCTAATCTTGAATTTCAAACCCTCATAACTGTTATTTGTAAAGGTAGCTTAAAAATTGTTTCTTTATTCGATAACAGGCATTGTGTAGTTTTAATTTATAAAACATATACAAAATAGTCAAATACCGTATTGTTGTCAGGATCGAAAAACATAAGACATCACACAACGCAACTACATATATTTATCACAAGCGACGTTTTGAATACCTAACAAGATTAAGTAAATATAGTTCCTTCCTTTATCCCGCGGCTTAGTTCTAGTGGGAGAATAATAGCTACCTCTCATTTCCGTGAGAATTCGAAAAATGCGGTCTTATGGTGATTTTCCACCGGCGAGGCGAGACGAGAATTGAAATTTGTATGGCGGCGCCCGCGGCGGCCCGCGGCGGCTCGCGGCAGGCGCGCGAGAATGCATACATCATCATCATTCCAGCCTATATACGTCCCACTGCTGGGCACAGGCCTCCTCTCAGAACAAGAGGGCTTGGGCCATAGTTCCCACGCGGGCCCAGTGCGGATTGGGAACTTCACACGCACCATTGAATTGCTTCGCAGGTTTGTGCAGGTTTCCTCACGATGTTTTCCTTCACCGCAAAGCTCGTGGTAAATTTCAAATGTAATTCCGCACATGAATTTGGAAAAACTCAGAGGTGCGAGCCGGGGTTTGAACCCACGACCCTCTGTTTGAGAGGCGATAGGTCAAACCACTAGGCCACCACGGCTTTTTAGAATGCATACAAAATATTTCAATTCTCGTCTCGCCTCGTCTCGTTTCGCCTCGTCTCGTTTCGCCTCGCCGGTGGGTAATCACCATTAAGATGCGACCAAACCGCTGCTTAAAAATCGGTGACGGTCCGGAATCGCAGTGACGCACCGCATGCGCACCGTTTTTATCGCATGCTCTCCACACCGCTGCTTAAAATACGGAATCGCAGTGACGTGTCGTAAACTTCGGGTCTTTACCGAACAAAAGTAGTGACGTTTACGGCACGTCACTGCGATTCCGCACCGTTAGCGTATTTTAAGCAGCGGTGTGGAAAGAATGCAAAAAACGGTGCGCATACGATGCGTCACTGCGTTTCCGTACCGTCACCGTTTTTTAAGCAGCGGTTTGGCCGCACCTTGATACCTGTATCATTTTTAAGATACATGTCGTTACGGCGTCTTCGGCCAGAAGGCAGCACTCGCGATGGTTGATGGTTGATGATTGAATATCCTTGTTTACCACACGAGATATCTGCAACTGAGTCCATACGGAGAATGGTTTGATGCTACGAGGGTGGGCGGGGAATGTCTGTGGTCGCGTAAGCAGTGTTTCTTATAAATCAATATCGATGCTATTCCGCCGTGCAAGCTGGTCATTTTGCTATCGATTGCATTAGAAATTTATGAAGAAATGCATACGGATATTATTGGTGGGGACTTCTGCTAAAGCGATTTTGGAAAACGTATTTATTATTTGTGAGGTAAAAATACAAAGCTGTGGATTATTGTTGTTTTTTTTTCAAAGGCCATCGTTCTCCTCATCTGCATATGTAGCAATCCACATCTGGACATAGGCCTCCCCCAATGAACAGTATTGCGGCCTGTCCTCGGCTAGACGCATCCAGCTTCTACCAGCAGCCTTTAGCAGATCGTCAACGCGACGACGCGACGACGCGATCTCCAATCAAGAACTCGTTTACTCCAGCGGCAGTGGTTGTCGGTTCTTCAGTAGATATATGTAGCATCGTATTATTATTAAGTATATTCTGACGTCAGTTCAGTCAATCATTTTATGGTTAAAATGACGAGAGAATTATCGCCTAACCTTCACGGATTGACAGACTGATAAAACTCATCATCACTATCATCATATCAGCCATAGGACGTCCACTGTTGGACATAGGCCTCCCCCACAGACCTCCAGTTGCCTCGGTTGGAAGCGGCTTGCATCCACCATGAACCCGCGACTTTAACCAGGTCCTTCGTCTATCTCGTTGGTGGGTTGGTGGCTGATAAAATTAAATTTGTTCAATTAATATTCGTCAATCCATTTCGAATGACAGAAAATAACGGTTTAACCGATAACCATAATTTTATTGGCATTTTTTCCTTTTTTCGTAAAATAAACGGACCATTAGAAGAAATGTAACTGAATGAGGAAAATCTCAATATTTTTCTGACGATTTAGGGATTAATGAGTTTATTCATATTTGCATAGATATACGCGGAGCGGAAACTCCGTTATCTCTCCAAGAAGACTAAATAATGTCGGTCAAGTAAACGGAAACAGTCTATCGTAAAAATGTAGCAAAATAATTATAAGGAAGTCTGTTTCGCTTCCTCCCACTTTTAATTAGGAATGCGGCAAAGGACTTTTCTTGGGGGTAATTAACCCTAACTCTGTTCGTGGAGCTTGGGTAATTTTTCTCCCTATTTTAGTTTAGTTTGTAAATAATTCAGCTCAAAGTTGTAGGAAAATTTTATGCAAATTGTAATAAAACAATCAGCGTAAAGTTGGAACATTATTTTACTTTGTGAAAGAATCCCTTCGGCCGCGTACGTAACCGGAGTTTCGTAACCAGTTGCGGAAGAAGACTTTTACGGTCTTGTTCGAAACCGGTTGCGAAAGAAAACTATTTTGTTTTTATGCGAAACCAGTTACGAAAGAACACTTTAGTGAACGAACATTAGTGACGACTTCTGGTTTTTTACTGAACCTTATTTTCACAGTAGCGTTTTTTTTTCAATCAAAATCGACATAGACACAGTGTTGACGAAGCTCCGCTTAGAAGCTCCTACTTTTGTGTAGCTCGTTCCATATGCGCCACGAAATGCCGACATGGCCACTATGGCACTTTTTTCAGCTGTCGTGTTTTATCGACCGTGGCCGTCGAAGGGTTAAAAATCAAAAACCCGACGGCCTTAAAAAAAACTAAAAAGAAGAAAGCAAGGGTAGTGGGCTAGAATTCTGTTAAGTAACTAACTTAAAGTTCAACAGTCGGGACCCATTCAAATCGTGACCAGCTCAAAAATTCTTAGTACCTAATGGGTCCCGACTGTTGACTTTAAATAAGCTACAGAGTTCTAGCCCACTAGACTTGTTTTCTTCTTTTTAGTTTTTTTTTAAGGCAGTCGGATTTAATTTTTTTTTAATTTATTGTTTTCTTCACACTTTTTGATATTTCTGTGAAAATGGTAGACTGAAACCATTATAAAGTAACCTATACATGTTTAGAGTGAGCTAATTATTAGCTTTCATTTTATACCCTACTGGATCTGATGGTTTTTTTTTAAACTCACAATTTGTCGCCAAAAATCCGTCATTTAGATTTTAATTCAATGACGTATCATTTGATTTTGTCAAAAGCGGTTCAGCTGTTGAGTAGTTACAAGAGGACATAGGAATAGACATACATACATACAAACGGGTCTTACACATAACCCTTCGCAGTCGGGTAACAAAGCGATAATCGTCGAAATGGACACCCACTCTAACGGCCCCAATCTATAACTTATTAATACTCCTGTCTGACCAGTATCTTATCAATGGTGCTACTAAACCATCCATCAAGCAAATATTCGGGAGTTCGTAATCTAATCTGAAGGGCGTAATGCGTGGTTTGCCACGTAATCCTCTTAGATTACCGAAACAATTGTGTACTGAGTCGTTTTACTTATTCTGGTCTTGCGTCTTCCTTTATGTATCTTTTTGTAAGGATATAACTTTTTATTGAGAGTATCTTAAGCTAGGTTTAGATGAAGCTAGTGCAGGCTGCTAGTGATTGGCAGTCAATGCTGGCTTATTACAAGGCGCATATACAAGGCGGGCCCTGTAACAGGAGCAAGAAATTAAACCACAGCTTCCACTCTTCATCTTGAGCTAATTTAGTTCTACAACTTTTGATAATTACTTGTAACTTGTAGCTTAGTTTATAGTGCAGATGTTTAGTTTATATATCTATCTAGATTGTAGGTATAGGTTTAAGTTGATTTTGTTGTTTGTTTGTAATTTTTTATTGTATTTTTGACATAAATTGAATACTTATTTAACTTGTATTATGATTTTTATTATAGTTTAGAGTGTAATTGGACAAGCAATGTATTGCGAAATCCGTCATTTTTTTACATGACAGGCAATGTCATTTAAGCTATTGGATGACGTACATTGAAAATAAAATTTAATTTGTTTGCAGTAAACATAATGATAAAATTATTTAATTTTTGAAAGGTTTTTAAGAGGTTCTGCTATTGGAGTAGCAGAACCTGTGTTTTAATTTTTTGCTCCTGTTACAGGGCCCACCCGGTGTAAAGGTGATTTTCCACCGGCCAGGCGAGACGAGACGAGGCGAGACGAGAATTGAAATTTGTATGCATACTCGCGCGCCCGCCGCGAGCCGCCGCGGGCCGCCGCGGGCGCCGCCATACAAATTTCAATTCTCGTCTCGCCTCGCTAAACGTACGGGCATAGTCTCATAGTTTTCAATATAAAAATATATATATTCGCCTGACACGTTGCTAACGCTAATGCTCATGGTATGGTGGTGTAATGGGGAGAGACCTTTATTGGTCTCGTAAACTTTAACAGTTTTTCGAGACAAGCCGGCGCTGACTGCCTGCACGCGACTGCTTGTTTCTTTAAATAAGAAGAGGCAATCGTGCATGCAGATCACTTGATGGGAAGCAATCAACGTCACCCGTCGACTCCCTTAACAGTGCCCAGAACCGAGGGGTATCACAGGTACGTTGCTGGCCCTTTGAGAAATTGATAGGCTCCTTTTTTATAATCCCTAAGTTGACTCGTTGTAGCTAGTTGTTATTTTCTGGCCAGTAGCCTCACAAGCTATAAATCCAGGATTTAAATTAATCCAGTTGGACTCATCTAAACAACACGGGCCAGGTCAGCGTGGGCTTGTCTGGTGACTGGCGCCAGCGCAGCGTAACTGGCTTTATCTAAACCTTACACAGGTTGAAAGGGTGTAACGCTGATCAAGCCTTGTTGATTTTTAACCTCTTCTTCATTTCATTTTCGGTTCGTTTAAATATTCAATTCCAAATTTCAATTTTCGAATATCCACTGTACTTTCATATTCAGCACTTTGTTTTTATGTCAAAATTCAGCAGCATCAGCGGCAGCATCAGCAGCCGAGATAAAGACGTGCTTAATAGGATTCGATTTGTAGCATTCGAAGATGGCGGATGTAGACAATATCTAATTTTGCTAGTTCTGTTTCTTTGGCTAGTTGAAGTATAATTTTGATAGTGTTTTATGCGGCGATTAACCTTAACAGTGAACAGTGATCCCAAAATTCTATATTGCTCTCGTGTCTAACATTTTTTAATGCGCAAGTGGTCTCCACGTGGTTTCTGGAATTTTACTATCAAGTTGCAAAAACTACAATCACCGTACAACGTGCCTCTCAAAGAGAGTTTACCTCGACACTGGCGAAATTGTCCTTTTAATTAGGGCAGAAAAGCCATATTTTAAAAGAGAAGAAGAAGAAGAAGACGTGCTAAATATTTTTATTTATTTTGACATCCATAGCTATTCGATCATATTCATAACAATTTCACAGTACAGTTAATTACAATGTTTTATAACCAGTTTCAGCACACATTTGTATCCTGTTTTACTTAACCCTCTAAGAGATCTTAAAGGCACAATTGTAAGTCCTACGACATTTGTAACCGTTTTAGCTTATTTACAACGTCCCAAATTTATTAGTTTTTATATTAAGTTCGTTTTTGTATGCATTGTTACAGGTGCCTTCTATTTTATATTTAATAAACCTCTTGAACATCGCGACAAGGGATCAGCTAGTTACCTACTGAAGCTTTGGATTTAAAGATTGACGATGTGTAGGATATTTGCTAGTAAAATGTGTAGGTGTATTCTTTCGTCCAGATTAGATAACAATTTCTGTGCTATTGAGTGATGAATGTTCTAATAATGCAATGTAATGTATGTTCAATATGTGTGAATGTATGTTCGTAGTTTGATACGAAGTAGGGTTTAGATTTATTTTAATTTCCGTCCGAAGTTTGTATCAGAGCATATGTCTTGATAAAAGAGTTTAGTATCAACACTGAGTATCAACAAATAAATTTATATTATCACGTTTATCATAATATTTAAAGATAAATAAAACCTTTGAAAATAAAAATAAATTAGATCTCTTCACGTTTGTTGCCATTTCCTATACAGTATTTTAATATTGTAGGTAACAAAATTGTTACACTAGCATACCGTAATATACCGGCGCGCACTGAAGATCAGACGGACTGGGGCCTAGCCTGGAGGGCTATGATAAAATTTTAAGATCAAAGTTCGTATCGTACTGTCCCTCTCACTCTCGTATTAAATAATATTAGCGTCAGCGGGACGGCAAGACACGAAGTTTGAATTTGGCACTTCGTAGTTTATTGCTAATGTATCCTGTGATTAGCCTGAGCGAGACGCAGGGCTCTCCCACACCGCACCAGGTGATTGCCCTGTCTAGCCGAGTCACTTGTTGGTCTTATTATGCTGTATTTATTACACCAAAAGACATAACCAAAATATTCTAAATAGAATAAGGTATAAAGCTTGATGATCATTCAGTCCTTGTTTGAAGAATTAATAGATATTAATATACTGTTTTGGTTGATGTATATAATGGCGAACACATACCAGAAGACGAAGATAAAAAAGAAGATGTAGCGTCGGTAGGGCGCAAGATGGACTGGTAAAGGTCGCAGAAAGCCGAAGCAGGACTGCTCACTGTATCTTTCCTTCAAGTATGATGATGAGGATTGAAACCACGCAAAGTCGCAAAACAAAACGCTGTATCGGATGATCACGGATGACCGAAAGCCTAATCCTTCCGCGCCGTCACAAATACGATAAATTATTTGCCATTATCTTATCACTACGAACTCGATAGCATTGAAAGAGTTCGTAACCCGTGTATTTTTCAATAGCATTCGGCCGTTCGACACATAGAACGTGGATCATGAAGCTCCTACCGAGATGCGTCGTGCCGGCCCATACTGCAGCTTCTGAAGGTCCGACATCATTGACTATTACTATTCTTCTTTGTCTTATGTTATCCTAAATCCTTTCATCATCTATCCAGTTTAGTATATCATTATCTTACTCGCAAATGTCATCAAGCAGTGAAGTAGAAAATATGACAACTGGTAGAATTACTGTCTCATGAGGTACTCTATCATGTCCTCTAGGCAACACATCTGCAACTCGTAAGTTAAAACGAAAGGTGGTCATCACAAACTTGCTCCTAAGCCAAACTTAAAACAGTCCACGTCACATCTTTACACATATATCAGATTATT
The DNA here is from genome assembly GCF_025370935.1 of Choristoneura fumiferana. Lineage (NCBI taxonomy): Eukaryota > Metazoa > Arthropoda > Insecta > Lepidoptera > Tortricidae > Choristoneura > Choristoneura fumiferana. The sequence goes on along the minus strand of NC_133475.1, from coordinate 18,804,683 downwards.
TACCATCTTTTCATCACAGCTTTTAATTAATTCAAAACGTTTGTTTGTTTGGATTTCAAGTCAAAAATTTGCTACATACATGTAAATGCTCTTACTTTAGTTCCTAATGCAAGTATAGTCAACGAATACAGTTATCAAGAATGCATAATAATATATTAAAAATAAATGTGTTCTCACTTCTGAATTAAAAATAGAAAAGTTTCCAACGTTATCTAAGTTTGCGAAGATTAAATGCATCTTGCACGCGTCATTAAATGTTTATAGATCATTGAGTCGACGAAACTTCTTATAAAAATTTATTAAGCTTGTCGTTTAACTCAGTTTATTGGATATTAAATATTGTGAGTAAAATTTTACCCAGTTCAAAAAATCTTCTGGCATGTAATTTTTCAAAAAGATAAACCTTTGCATAGGTACATCTTGTGAAGCTGAGGCTTAGTAATAAATCTAGGTCAGAAGTCGATCAATGGCCGAGCTTCAACTTGTCCTTTATTGTATAAAGTTTAAAAGACAATGCAGAAATAATCATTGTTAGCTTAAGGATAAATAGATATTTATTGATTTGGAAGTATGGCAATATTGTAAAGAAAGCAAGTTTGAACCGCTTAGATTTATTTGATCAAAAGGGCACATGTCCAAAATAAGTTGTGGTTTTTAAATGGCGAGTAATTATTTTGCGAACACTTTTTGGCATCCGATTGAACTGAAATTTTGTATTTTATTGCAAGTTTAGTCATAATTTTGATGTAAAATTGTGATGGTCTGGCCAGGGCGGAGATAACTCTTCAGCGGTATCGACTTGTAACATGGTACGGATATGTAATGAATGGTAATGCAAGTATAGTCAACAGAATGTACTAATAGGCAGCAGAAAAAGCTTATATTTTAAATTATTTATTCACTAATACCTCTTGTTTATTATAGCGGAACAAATATCGAGACTACGAGCATCGCAGTCACCCATAGCGATATCGCTTCAGAAGTGCCCAACCTGGACATCACTTGACGCGCTGAAGTTCAAAGGTTACTGGGACAACGAAGGGAACGGCATACTCCTGAACACGGGACAAACTGGTGAGTTACTTGAACTAGTTCCATTATAGATCTCCATTTGACCAGCTTACGAATCGTGGAGACATATTCCGATCAATTGCACATTTCAAACTAGGTATACTTTGCATAGTAAGTTCTCGTATGTTTGAAAGTATACTCTTTCGCGTCGCGTAGCGTAACAGTTAGGTAAGAGAATGATAAAACTTAAAAAAAATACAATATGATGTACATTGCCATGCAAACTTCCAACGAAAATTGGTTCGAACAAGATCTACTAAGTAGTTTTTTTTAATACGTCATAAATCGTAAACCGCAATTTACCTTACATTCAATCAACAAAGAACTTTTATATTATGTTACTTGCTGCTATGGAACCCTTCATGGGCGAGTCCAACTCGCACTTGACCGCTTTTTATATATTAATAAAGAAGAAGATTTTACGATGTAAAATCAGTGTAACTCTTAATTCGACCCAATTTTTTTTTTGCCACATCATAATTACATACTTAGTTCAGTTATTAATGAAATTCATTACATGATCAAAAAAAAATTGAAATAAATAACCCAGCAGCTACCTACGTTCCGGCAATGGGTACCAATCTCAGCGAATGCTGGACACATGACAGCATGCACCCAGCGCTGATTTAAATATGACATGAGTCAGATTTCATTCATTATGTTGATAAAGAGGAGTGCAATACTCCATGCAATCAAGTGCTCGGAATTAAAAATTCAGAATCACTACAGTTATTTTATCGTAAAATTTTACACAAATTACATAACGCATTTGGCGCTAATCAGTTGTGCGTGCTTTGGATTTATCGCAAGATATCGATAGCTAATCAATAATCTATTGAGTTACAAACGAGTGAAACAAGGCATGGTCAAGGGGATTCAAGTTCACGGTGTATGTTTTGTAGGACTTTTAAAGAATGTTAATGAAAAATACGTCCTGTCCTGTACACAGGCATATCAAGGGTTATTTTTCAGGGAGGGGGGGGGGGTTGGGGGGAGGGACCTGGCCAGAGGCTATTTTTTGTGTGAAGATATCAGTATTATGAGTATTTCTCAAAAAGTTGTCCCGTCATGAAATTGACAAGAAATCAGTTTTGTCAAGAAATTATTAACCCTAAGGACGAGCTCATATAAATCATAAAACTACATAAAACATCCACAATTTCTTGACGTCAGGAAAACGTCACGAAATCTTGGGAGGAAAAAATCGTAATTTTGTAACTACCTACATCAAAACTTTCTATTGGATCCAAAACTACGAATAATAATTACAATACAATACAATACAATACAAAGACTCTTTATTGTACACCAGACATAGTAAGCGATACAGAAAACAGATACACAGAAAAAAATATTACAAGGTGAGCAATAGGCGGCCTTATCGCTTAAGAGCGATCTCTTCCAGGCAACCTTTTAATTACGAATTCTTTCGAATAATTCTTTATTATTCGTAGATCCAATAACAAAGATTATCTGCCTTTTTGAAAAACAATATTACTTATTATTTGTGGTGGAATAACGTCAAGGAATATGTTTTTTTTAAAGTTGACAACTGAAAATGTAAAATTGAAAAATGGACAACTTTTTGAGAAATAATCTTACTTATAGAATTTTGGATTAGTAGCTCGACATCCTGGGGTGGGAACCAAACTATACTGGGGTGGGTACGCCCTCCCCCCCCCCCCTCTATATACCTACACCTAATGGTCCTGTAAACTTTTCAGTCTAGTTAATTTTAATAAAAGGATATGTGATCATAATGGACCCTGTTGGGCTCAGCGATATTTATACAACAGCGCAAGTTTTATAATATCATTTATCCGTTGTTTCGCTTTTATTTTCTATTTTTGCCTGCGATTTTGTCTGTGAATTCGCTATGATTTCTTTGGCAGATGTATGGAATGTCAATACGACATTAATAGCACAAAAATTCCACCCTATGGTCTGTCCCAGAATTCGAGATACTAAAATGACGTTTCATGTGTTACCTGTTTTTTGCGTCTCATAAATAGTGATGTGCCGCAACCGGTTATTACCGAACGATTTTGTAGGTACCTATGTATGTATGTCGTAAAATATTAAGATATGAACGGATCCGTGATGTACTAAAATGTAGGGCACTTAGGACATTCTAGAAAAGGTAAAATAGGTCTAATAAAAATGCGACCGTTTTCGAGATATTTCGACTTTTTATAGATGTTGATGTTTAAGTTTCAATTTCATTCTAAGTAAGTTTTACATTAACTAAATAATATGAGAATAATGAATATTTGATTTATTATTCTATGGTATGAATATCTAAATAAAAACACGAGAAAACGCACTGATCACATCCGATGACAATACGAGTAAAGTAACGAAAATCGGTTGAATACCACTTGAATACGAAAAACATGAACGTTGGCACTAAGTGATGAACACTGTATTTTTACCTGTGCTTAGATTTCATCATTTTATCGTATGATAAAGTAAAATGGAAAGTAGAATATTGAATACATTAATGTTGTTTTTGCTATCGTAAAATAAACATTTTATCGGTTATTTAAGAAACCGAAATCACGGAGCAGCACTGTTCCTTTTATGCTGGCCACATTATTTTTACGTTTGACATTTCAGACTGTCAATTTAGTATCTCGAATTCTGGGACAGACCATAGTCACCAGCATTAATATCTGTCACAGCGGAGCGTTCAAAAGTATCCGACACGTCCTTCCGGCCCTAGAAATATGTAGAGTCGTATTAGATATTTATGCACGCTTGTTGTGTCAGATATTGGTGCTGGTGACTGTACGTGATTCAATTTCTTTGACTGTACATACCTATATTGTTGTTAAATAAATCTATACAATATAGTAGACAATAACAAAAGAACGGCAAAAAAATCAAGTTTCTTGTAGTTTGTTTCTTGTATGGTAGTCCCCCTTTAATATTTATTTTATTTTAATTTCATTATTTATTTTTAAAGTGATTATACAACTAAGTATTCTGTGAATATTTCAAGCGTCTTCTCGTTGCTGTTATTAATATCAAGTAAAAAAAACGGCAAAAAAAGCACGTTGGTTGTATGGGAGTTTGTTGTTATAGCGGCCACAGTTATACATAATCTGTGAAAATTTCAACTGTCTAAATATCACGGTTCATGAGATACAGAGCCTGGTGATAGACGGACGGACGGACAGCCAAGTCTTAGTAATAAAAATTATAATTTGTTTTCCAGCATATTTCACGTTGGACACCGCGAACCGGCCTCGTCTCAGCGGTGGCCCTCTCATCGGCGAGTACATCTTCGAACAGATGCACTTCCACTGGTCGGTGGATGACTTCACTGGCTGTGAACACGTGCTTGACGGACATGGGTAAATAATGATGTTTGTGATTGAGACAGTACGAGAAATATCGTGTGGCTGCTGAACATTGCTGTTGATGATTGATCACGTATAAATTACAATCCGTGCGGGCCCGCGATGTAACGTAACTTGTATGATATTTCTCTTTTCATTGCGAAGGCCAGTAGATGCTTTAGGGACTGGTAAACGGGGCAATCGGCCAGGGTCTTGCGCATGCAGAGGACCTGGCAAGAGCCGAAGTAAACTTCTTTATATTTTAAGCCTTATTATCCTTAGTGATCATCATCATCATCATCATCATGTCAGCCGAAAGACGTCCACTGCTGGACATAGGCCTCCCCCAAGGCTCTCCACTCAGACCGGTCTAGTGCTTTTCGCATCCACCGCGATCCCGCGATCTTAACCAGGTCGTCGCTCCATCTTGTTGGAGGCCTACCGACAGCTCGTCTCCCGGTCCGCGGACGCCATTCGAGAACCTTTTGACCCCATCGGCCATCAGTCCTGCGAGCAATGTGCCCCGCCCATTGCCACTTCAGTTTTGCAATCCTTAGTGATATCCGTAGTGATTTCTTAGTGTCCAAGTTGTTTCTTAAAATTTATCACACTATTTTTGGCCAAAAATATATTGAAAAAGTTATTGAAAAATGTATATTTTGTTTTAACGATTACTTTTCGAATGCTTTTATTCTGCAAAACTTCTGTTAATGCCCCCGTGCCTCTATGAAATGGAGGGTTGACCGTGTATAAAATATTGTATTGTATTGTAACTCATTATTGTACATAAAACATATGAGAATTACAGTTAACAAGAGAAAGAGAATATTCACTGCATTATGAGGAAATGATACCATTTTTCATTTATGACATAGGCCAATGATAATGAGGAATAACCTAAATGAACTAAATATTTTTAAATAAGAATAAGAATATTTTGAATAAGTACATGTCCAATATTTTTTTTTAATTCATGGACTTTATAGGATATTTTTATAAGCTTTACGTATGCACCATTTTCGAGTTATTTTCACGGATGTGATTTCGAAAATTATCTTCTTGTTCAGCTATTTGTTGAATGTTAAAATCGCTGTGTCGTAAGTTAGGCAATACGTTATCTCCGATTCCGTTCTGTTCCGCGCAGACGATGCGGGTTTTATGGCAAGATACAAAAGATATAGTGGCTGTCCTTGATTTTGTAAACATTTCGATAAAATATGTGACTGATCATTATTTAAATGGAAAATATTTCGAGATATAAAACACGATTTTTGATGGCATTGAGGTTGCTTACGAAAAATAAGTGAGCTAGCTTTGGGGGCGGCAGACGTTAGCTTGCCTTCGTAATCCAAAAGCTTAATGGTTACTTGACCTGAAATGTTTATTTCAGTTTTTTTTTTAAATTTATGACGGTGGAAGCATTCTACACTTCCACAGAACGTAGATATAGTCAGTCTATAGTTTTGTGACTAAGGACCCCATACATCCCTGTATTATTATTATTTTGTATTTTTTTCTTTAATTGTATACTCTAGTTTTTAAGTAAGTATTTTATTTGTAATTATTTTCTTTTGAAAAATAACTTTCTGCCAAGTTTCTTGCGGCGCATTCTTCTTGGCAATGATAGTTTTTCCGGTAGCGCTGGTAGTTCAAAAAAAACCGGCCACACTCTTAAAATAGGGTATTTTATACGGAATCTTCCAAGTTTAGGTATATTTTATACCTTAGGCTGCTATTTACTCTTAAACTACTAATAATTCTCAAGCAAACTTAGCCGTTATAGTTTTTCTTGTAAGTTTGATATACTTACTACCATCCTGAATTTTTTCAAATTTTTCCTCCCACCGGTTTAGATTTCAGAGGGGGGAGGAGGACGCCCGATTTTAATGAAAATTTGCACTTTTCAAGTTGAATATTTTGCAAACAGATCACTGAATCGAAAAATCGTTTTTAAAAACCCGTAATAGTTTTAAAAGACCTATCCAACGATATCCCACACTATAGGGGTGGATGAGAAAAAAAAATTACTTCCACTTTACGTCTATGGGAGGTACCCTAAAAAATTTTTATATATTTACTATTTTTTTGACATTGTTAAAATATATATCTGTGCAAAATTACAGCTTTCTAGCATTGATAGTCTCTGAGCAAAGCCGTGGACGGACTGACAGACAGACACACATGGCGAAACTAGAAGGGTTCCGTTTTTGCCATTTTGGCTCCGGAACCCTAAAAATGACGTGTGAAAGTGCCCATTGCGGCCTATTTACTGAATAAATGATTTGAATATTTAGCCCTCGAGCCTCGACACATAAAAGGGGTGTCATAAATGTAGCATGCCACACACCTTTCGCAATTTACATCTAATCTCTGGAAGGCCGCTTTTGAAATGGAATTTCCGGAATTAAAATGCTGTACAATTTTGTGTTGACGCCTTTCGATCTAAGTATGTGTGCGATGTGTGTCTCCGTATATGTCATCATAGTATGTTTTGATTACGTTTGATATAGAAATTTGATTTTTTGCCACTGTTTCAAGAGATAGGTAGCAGATTAGAGTACCTATTTGATATTAGGTAAAATAAAATGGATTATGAAGTAAAAAAATAAAGTTTATACATACTGCAACTCCTGTAAGTAACCCGCAAAGGGTCTTTTATATGTCACTTTTTTTAGGTTTCCTTACCCAAAGGCTGCCAACGGAACCCTATTACTGAGACTCCGCTGTCTGTCTGTCCGTCTGTCTGTACGTCCATCCGTCTGTTACAGGGCTCTATCTCTTGATTCGTAATAGTTGGCTCAGGCCTGAAATGTCTGTTTTCGTAAATTGTACAATTCTCAAAACGTCTGCCTTTTTACAATGTTTAGCACTTCTATTTAGTCAGCTTTCTCAAATTGTCTGATATTTAAAATGTGTACAATCTCAGGAAGTCGTCTATTCATAATATTTACATTCCTATAATATTAGCATTACCATAATTTCTGCTTTCCCGTTATGATCACTTTTTTAAATAGGCTATAGTCTTGTTATGTTTGTTTTCCCATAATGTCTGCTTTATTTTCAAAACAATTTTCCAAGGGATTTTCGTAGTTTAGTTTTTTACTAAAATCAATGCTAATAAATGCGAAAGTAACTCAGTCTGTCTGTCTGTTACTCTTTCACGGCTAAACCGCTGTACCGATTAAGATGAAATTTGAAGACCATGATTAGAGACATTTTGGGAATGAGACTTTTCTGGAATGCCAACGTTATAAGAAGGCGGATATTTTGAGGTTGCAGACATTTTGAGAATAAGCACTTTCTGAAAAGCGAACATTATACAAAAACTGTCAGTCTTGGAGACAGGCAATTTTATATAGCTGATATTTTGAGAAGCTGACATTATGCAAAAGACGTGTTGACATTCTGAAAAGCAGACATTTTGCGAAAAATACATTTTAGGAAAACGGATATTTCAGGCCTGAGCCTAATAGTTAGACACTTGAATTTTTCACGTATTATGTATTACGTGGCCGCTATAACAACAAATATACTAAAAATAGAATAAAATATGCTGAGCTGAGTCCTTTTGGCATCACACTACAGCACAAAGTCTCTAATTTTTCTCTCTTCTCCTATTTATGTTTTTACTGTGTTTTTGTTGTGATGTAGTGTGTTTTTCTTGTCAATAAATGTTGTGAGTTTGAGTTTGAGTTTGAAATAAATATTTAAGGGCACCTCCCATACAACAAACGTGATTGTTTTTCTGTTTTTTGCTTGATATTAATAACCGCAACAGGTGGACGCTTGAAATATTCACAGAATCTTTAGTTGTTAATCACTTTAAAAATGAATAATTTAATTAAAATATAAAAAATATTTAAGGGGGGCTCCTATACAACAAACTTCTTTTTTTGCTAATGTCTAAATGTTGTATAGATAATGGTACGGAACCCTTCGTGTGGTAGTCTGTCTCGCACTTGGCCGGTTTTTTAATTTCGGATTCGGAAAGACAATCATTGCCAAGAAGAATCATCATCATCATCCCAGCCTATATACGTCCCACTGCTGGGCACAGGCCTAGAATGCGCCGCAAGAAACTTTTCAGAAAGTAATCATGCTATGCAAATAATGAGCGATACGCCTTATCGAAAACACAAACTGAGGCATGGATGCACAGAAAAACCAGAAAAAGAGAGCAGCGCTGGGAATCGAACCCAGGTCCTCAGCATTCCGTGCTGCGTGCCATACCCGTACACTACCACTGAACAGGAGTGCAGACACGAATTTCTACCATGCACACATATCTCAGGTTGCTTATTTGTACTACGCTACTTAAGCAGCAGCGCATCCATGTCTCAGTTTGTATTTTCGATATGGTTTTACGGGATGACCATAAAAGTACTTAACAAATTTGGAGTTTAAATAATAGTATTTTATGCAACTGTACCTATCGTAATAGGGGTCCTTAAAACACGAGTGTGGGTTACATGAGTGTTTTAAGGCCTAATTACGCCCCCCCCCGTGCTGTAATGATGTATGAAATCTCATTACGATACAGCCGTGTTCATAATAGAATCCAATGTCGTAATGCTGGTTTTTGAACGCATATATAATTGAGGTTTTACTATACGGGTGTAGATAAAAATACAAAAAGACTCCAAATAAAATAACCAATCATAACGATATGCTTTCCTCGCAGATACGCTGCAGAGTGCCACTTCGTCCACTACAACAGCAAGTACGAGTCCATGGAAGCAGCAGTGGGCCACGCCGACGGGCTGGCCGTGGTGGGGTTCCTCTTGGAGGCCGACGACGCCCCCAACCCCACGTTCGACAAGCTGGTCGAAGGGCTCGACGGGATCCAGAAGAGGGATCAGACGGTCCAGGTCACTGCTGGTGAGTCGGGGTTATCTGGAAGCCGGTAAATCCTACTTCCTAATTCCACCCGCATTCCTATATTTTTACACAGTAGGTATACAGGACGGCCCATTTAGATCGGTCAGTATGGGAAAGTCTGAAACGAAGCTGTTCTTAGGAACCATGTCGATCGATTTTAGTAACAAGAAAAACTGCATTCATAGATTTAAAAAAAAAAATTGTACTCAGCACGGGAATCGAACCTCGTTGTTTCGAAAAATAAAACTTATATGACCTACACTATCAATGTCCAAATAGAAGTAATGTAAGTTTTATCCTTCAAAACAAACAGGTTCGATTCCCGTGCTGAGTACAAGTTTTTTTTACTATTTTGTATATGTTTTATAACTTCAAAAACTACACAATGGTTGTTATCGAATAGAGAAACAATTTTTAAGCTACCTTTACAAATAACGAAGTTATAAGGGTTTGGAATTCAAGATTAGACAGAAAAAGACATTACGACAGATTAGACTTGCATGAGAAAAGTGTTTGAGAAAGAGAGAGCTATATAGATTTTTCAAAAAAACCCTATATATCCAATTTCCAACCGATTTCGTTCATACGAAATGTATGTAACCGATTGCACTCCCACGCGTTGCGACACGCGGCGTGGCTCTAATATAACCCCGGCTTTAGCTGACGGCGTGGTAGAGGGACTTGTGGAATATTTTCCAACCATCCATATTAGCTGACCGTGTGGTAGGGACTTGTGAAATATTTTCCAACCATCCATACTAGCTGATCGCTGATCGTTTGGTAGGGTCATGTCAACCATCCATACTAAGTGCCCGCCTGGTACCACACGGTCAGCTATTATGGTATGGATGATTGGAAAAAAATCAACATATCCCTACCGGTGGGGGCTGGGAGGGATAAGTGGACATATTATTTCCATCTATCCCTACCGGTAGGGAAGAAAGGAAAAATATTCCACGTATCTCTATCAGGGGGATATATCGGTAGAGAGATAGATGGAACAGGGGACAAATTGACACGTGAACTAGTCGACGAATGCGTAGATCGACTAGTCGACGGACATCAAAGAACGCTCTAGTTTCTTCAACTAATTCCTTGTATATTTTTTTTAATGAACGAACATTTATTTTCATTATCCATCCACGTGTTGCAGAGTCGCTATCGTGGATGGACAGAGACGACCTCCACGAGGGTAGCTACGTGACATACAAGGGGTCGTTGACCACGCCGCCGTACACCGAATGCGTCACGTGGATCATCTACGAAAAACCCGTGCAAATTGGAACGGAGCAGGTGGGGATAATGGCTTTTTGAATCAGAAATGATCAGGCCATTTACTGCAAACTGCAAAATTCGAACTTCGTATCTTGTCGTCTCGCTGACGCTCACATTTGGCGACCGGATGACCAAGTGGTTAGAGAACCTGACTACGAAGTTTGAGGTTCTGGGTTCGATTACCGGCCGGGGCAGATATTTGTATGAATAATACAAAGTTTGTTCTCACGTCTTGGATGTTCAATATGTATTTAAGTATGTATTTATCTATATAAGTATGTTTATCCGTTGCCTAGTATCTATAGTACAAGCTTTGCTTAGTTTGGGACTAGGTCAATTGGTGTGAAATGTCCCATGATATTTATTTATTTATTTATTTTATACGAGATTGAGGGGACGGCACGATACGACCTTCAATTTTCAAATTTCGTAGTAAGCCCCCCAGATACGTCGATACGAAGAACAGAGGCTGTTGAGGCCGAAAAGTTCCGAGTGGAGATCGTGGACGACTGATTATGATGATGATGATAATAATAATAATAATAAATATCACGGGACAATTCACACCAATCGACCTAGTCCCAAAGAAAGCTTAGCAAAGCTTGTGTTATGGCTACTAAGCAACGGATAAATATAATTATATAGATAGATACATACTTAAATACATATTAAATACCCAAGACCCGAGAACAAACATTCGTATTTTTCATACAAATATCTGCCCCGACACGGGAATCGAACCCGGGACCTCAAGCTTCGTAGTCAGGTTCTGTAACCACTAGGCCATCTGGTCGTCTATATGATGATGATGACGATGATGATGATGAGCTATTTCACTTCGTGATTCGAATAAGACAGCCACTGAATTGCTTATATACAGCGTGATTTTTTAATTAAAGTACCTAAATAATATATCACGATTTAAGTACATGCATATTACACATGCATGCATATTGCATGGAGAGTAAGACAGCCGGTGAAATTACTGGCACTTGAGGTATCCCATCTTAAGCCTCTAGGTTGGCAACATACCCCTGTTGTTGCACATGTTTATGGGCGGTGGTGATCTCTTACCATCAGGAGACAATAAAAAAACACACCCAAAAACGAGGGCAAACATTCGTATTTTTATAAAAATACAGCTGTTGCCCGCTACTCCGTCCACGTAGAAGTATGGAAAATAGTTTACATCCTATTCTGAGACCTTCCGAATACACGCCAAAAAAATCATAAAAAACGGTCAGGCCCCTTCGAAGGAGTTTGGTCACAAACATTTTTGACTCGATAATTTTATATTATTAGATCTTCCCCGACCGAGGAACGAGCCCAAGACACCTCAACTTTCGTAGTCAGATTCTTTAACCACTTGTCTATCTGATCGTCCAATAATAAATTGATTATTTTGACAGCTGGGGCTCCTCAGGCAGCTGGAAGGTCTGGATAGCAAGCCGATCGACAGGAACGTGCGGCCGACGCAGCGGCACCCCCCCGGCCACTCCGTTATATATGTAAAACAAGTGAAAGCGAAGCTCTGACGCCACTACGCCCGTACCAAGATTAAAGAAGAATTTCACATTATAGGGCCCACAGACGCTACGAAATATCGTACGATCAACGTGCACCGTTCGATCGGTTTGATTTATCGTGATATCTTACGCGACGCACACACTATAGGCATAGTAAAATAGAAAAAGTATGCACACTCCGACCCTTTAGAAGACTTAACTGCCTGCTCCATACGGTCAGGGTTGTCGATGTTTATTTTAGATTAATTAATTACCTACCGGCAAATAATTTTAGGTTGAAAGTTAACTTAATATTAGACAATATTATTAATACGTCTAATTAGCGTTTAAGACCTAGACGTGGTTTCAAAATTCTTAGAATTCTTTATGCAATGAACAATTTGCACTTTATAAAGTACATTTGGCCGTTATTTCTTAGTGTTAATTAGTCCTTTATGAAGTCTCGAGGACTTAGGAGGTTAAAGTGAAGTTTTACGAGTATGGTATAAGCTCTCGTGCAACCGTGTTAAAACAGCTTTACATTTTAATGGCTACATGGTTTTTTTAGAGTACCTCCCATAGACGTAAAGTAGGGGTGTTTTTTTTCTCATCCAACCTTGTAGTGTAGGGTATCGTTGGATAGGTCTTTTAAAACCATTCGGGGGTTGCTACAACGATTTTTCAATTCAGTGATTTGTTTGCAAAATATTCAACTTTAAAGTGCAAATTTTCATTAAAATCGAGCGTCCCCCACCCCTCTATACCTACCTAAACCAAAACTTGGAATATTCCGTACAAAATACGAAATCCTTAGAAAATATTATTTAATTCTTTCGTAATGGCTACGGAACCCTATTACGGGCGTGTCCGACACGCCGGTTGCCGGTGGCCGGTTTTTGTACTTTAGTATGAAAACAAGCGCAGTCAAGTCCCATCAAAGGAACAACCCGTGGAAAATACCGTAAATAATCCATCGCTATTCTGCGGGAACTATACAATTTTGAGAGATAAATGTATCTTATATCCTTAATTAATTCCTCTTAATGGCGGCCATAAGGCTTGGGCCAATGTCAGTTAAATTAAAGATAAATATATTCTTCTTATTCACGTTGTACGGTGATTGTAGTTTTTGCAACTTGATAGCAAAATTCCAGAAACCACGCGGAGACCACTTGCGCATTAAAAAATGTCAGACACGAGAGCAATATAGAATTTTGTGATCACTGTTCACTGTTAAGGTTAATCGCCGCATAAAACACTATCAAAATTATACTTCAACTAGCCAAAGAAGCAGAAATACCAAAATTAGATATCGTCTACATCCGCCATGTTTGAATGCTACAATCGAATCCATCTTATATCCTTCCCAGAGTCTCAAACTATCCATACACCAAATGTCATCTAAAGCGTTTGTCGATTGTATTTGTTTTTTTTACAAACAAACATTTTCATACATTAAGAAGGATTAATCGTATTATTCATTATGTTTTATGTATTTATATCGATGTTGTTGCTATCCGAGTTGCCTGTTATGTTGTCCACGGGTCGAAGAGTTAATCTACAGTTTACTGTACCTGTACTGTGCACATGATATTTAATTGAAATTTTGTTGATTGTAAAGAAAACGTGTAATATTTATAGATAGGTTACAAACTCAGACATTTATATTTAAATAGCGCCGTCATAATTAAATTTAATTAGTACTAACTGCTGGTGTTTTATTTTGTTAGTTTGTGTTGTAATTTTACCTACGCCATGTACAGTTATGTAATAAATAACCTAACCAACAAAAAAGTTGGAAAACCCCCAAATTTGTCACTTCAAAGTTCAATATCTCAAAAACGGCTGAACCGATTTTGATGAAACATGTCTAAGAAATATCGCTAGAAAACCTGCTTTCAAATAAAAACACCGCATTCAAAACGGTTCACCCGTTTAAGAGCTACGGTGCCATAGACACAGTCAGACACATATACACGCACACAGACACAGCGGTCAAACTTATAACACCCCTCTTTTTGCTTCGGGGGTTAAAATTAAAAAAAAAATGCTTGTATTTTGATACTATTTATTTATTTATTTATTTATTTGGGAAACAAACAGCATATATGACACATTTGAATATAAATTAATTTAGATGATACATAAGCCAAAACAGTTTCCACTTATAAAGAAGTAACATTTTTTTGTTGCTCGAGCGGTATGATTCCTGCAAAAGACGATATCGCACTCCCAGACCAACACCGCATCAACTCAAAATAATACACCATTTTAATTTAGACCTTCCGGAAATTTGATTTAAGTCTAAATTAAAATGGTGTGATTTTGAGTTGATGCGGTGTTGGTCTGGGAGTGCGATATATCTCCGGAAAGTTAATCCAATGTGTATGTTTAATTTATTGGTGTTGAGACATTGTTGTTTGCGGCGCAGGCGCCTACACGGAAAGGTCTCACTTACTAACCAAACAAAATTGCTTGGAAAGCTTAGAGAATGGAATTGCGACAGTGCGAGATATTTTGATAGGGCAAATTTCGTTACATTGCGCTGGGGCCTGGGCCAAGTGGCTATGGATTTAAAAGTAATCGGTCCTCGACGTCAATATATTGCAAAACCGACGGTATTTTAATTAACTTGTGTTCTTGTTGCTGTGTATTACCAAATTAAAGGTCCTATTACAGGGCGCGCATTGACCATCATTATACGTGTAAGTGTAGGAAGGTCTCAGGCGGGTCTTGCGGGTCTTAAATAAGACGTTGTATCAAGCGATGCGTCAAAATTTGCGACAGCCTCATTTACAGAGCTGCGCCATTCCAGTCTCTGTTTCGCGAGATCTTCCCAACTCTCTGTTACATGCTAGCCATATTCTTGCCCATAACAAACAATCCCTAAAGGTTCACCTTTGTCGGACATCATTACTTTAATTGTGTTGTGTTAGATATTGTGTTATAAACTTCACTAACATTGTCTTGGCATTATCTGTTCAAATCTTCTAATATATAAAACTCTCGTGTCACAGTGTTTGTAACTAAACTCCTTCGAAACGGCTTGACCGATTTTTATGAAATTTCTTGTGTATATTCGGTAGATCTGAGAATAGGACGTAGACTATTTTTGATAGTTCTACGCGGACGGAATCGCAGAAAACAGCTAGTATAAAAGTATCTGGCAGTGTCTGGTAGGGGTTTGTAGTAGCAACCGTTCTAATTAAGTGTCTGGTCATAGACAACATGATTTCTAAAAGTATGCTGAGTATTTAAAATATATGAAAACTTCTAAATACAATAAAAAAAATTGCAAGCTTTATTGTCGGTTTACTGCCAGAATTCAAAATTACTATCCATAATTTAATCTATACTGTTTGTTTGCTGCCAAATCATTCAATACTTTCACCTTTATAAAATACCAAAGGTCTGGCCCTCGCATATTCTGTACCCTTAGTGTAAGTTTTCGGTTACAAAATACGTCTCGATCGCGTTCGCGTTAAAATCTCAATTTGTATGGAAACACGAACAGCGCCTCTAGTGGAACGTTTGTGATGTTCGTGTTTCCATACAAATTGTGATTTTAACGCGAACGCGATCGAGACGTATTTTGTAACCGAGAAAACTTAGGCTCTAAAATGGTAAGCAAATACCGCGTGCTGAGCATGCGAGTATTAGAAGAGTTTGCTTGATTTTTCCGGGATTCACTCGATTTCATGACATATTATATAGCTATCTCTATTAGAACTATTCCCTTACCAACAAAAATAATTTTCAAATCGAACTAAATGAAATAAAAGAAAAAAATATATTGGTTTAAATAATACATTGTTACAATAGAACAAGGTTGGGGCCACCTTTTAAGCAAAACAATGCTTGTGTCAGGGGACCCCGCTCTTCCACAAGGTATAATGGATATAAAAAAATAAAAAAAATATAAGAGTACACTTAAAAGTTTAAATAAAACCGCATAACTGACGTATGTCTTAAATCGAGTTTAGCTAACTCGTAGCCGACTCGGCGGCTGCAGCAGCAAGCACGTGCATGAAATAAAATCGCATAACCGACGTACCTACGTCTTAAATCGAGTTTAGCTCGACATGTTTCGGGCTAATTCTTAGCCCTTATTCCCGGAGCAATCCGACTCGGTGGCTGCTGCAGCACGCGTACATTGTTTTTTTTTTTTCGTAATGGCTACGGAACCCTATTTCGGGCGTGTTCGACACACTCTTGGCCGGTTTTTTACTATCTTTAACCGTCATGGTTTTTTTCATTTTCAATTTTGCTTGAACTTTTGTAGTCAGTTGTCAGTGTATCAGTAGATAAAAATAGAGAACAAATTGCCAAGCTAAAATATTGCCTCTGAAACTTTATTCTTTAAAGTACATTCAAGCCTAGAGCCAAATAAAAACAATGAATTCAGCCGGGTTACCATTAACACTTAATCACAATTAACTTCGAAAGCCTTTGGACATGTTCATGTTACTTTGAACCCAATTATGTAATTGGTGCTCCGCTTTCAAACATTTTTCGGCTTAATTTGATGTCGGTCGATATCTTCACCATCATGGAAAATATGTGGATAAGACAGATAACGGATTTCGACAAAGAGCGCCACAGATCTAAAGTAACTTGACAGAAAGGCAATGCGCACAGTCTAAAACTAAACAGCTAGGGACAATTAAGGACATAAATGTCTACTCGTATACAGACATAGCGTCAAATATACGTATACATCGACCTTATGGTTAGTGGCATAAAGGTTTATACATAGATATATAGTCATGGTAACAAACATAAATATAATATGCCCTCGACCGTACTTGAAATTTTGAGTATGTAGGTATGATAGAGGTGCAGTAAGAAGGGAATTTGAGGTTTTTCAGTAGAAACAGAGCTACTTAGCCAATTTTAGATTCTTGTAAAATTTAGCAAGTAACATGTTTAACTTCGTTACTTGAAACATTGCAAGAAAATAAATTGCTTTAAAAATGTTTTTTTCTGTCTGAGTTCCTTGCATTCATAAGTTTTGCTTTAATTTTTTCCTTTCTTTGATCCTAAAAACAATTCCTTTGCTCACTCGCGACCTAATCGTTTTTAGTTTATTGATTGTGTTGTGATGTAAGCCTCTTGTCGTTTGGGTGTGTGTTAGGTATTTCATCATCATCATCATCAGCCCGAAGACGTCCACTGCTGGACAAAGGCCTCCCCCTTAGAACGCCACAATGAACGACAACTTGCCACTTGCATCCACCGGTTTCCCGCTACTCTCACGATGTCGTCAGTCCACCTGGTGGGAGGCCTGCCAACGCTTCGTCTTCCGGTTCGTGGTCGCCACTCGAGGACTTTTCTCCCCCAACGGTTATCTGTTCTTCGAGCGATGTGGCCTGCCCATTGCCACTTCAATTTGCATATTTTTCCAGCTATGTCAGTGACTTTAGTTCTTCGACGAATTTCCGTATTCCGGATTCTATCGCGCAAAGAAACTCCAAGCATAGCTCTCTCCATAGCTCGTTGCGTGACTTTGAGCCTCTCTAAGAGGCCAACAGTTAAGGACCACGTCTCAGCGCCATAAGTCATCACTGGCAACACACACTGGTCGAAGACTCTAGTCTTCAGGCACTGCGGAATATTGGACGAGAAGACATCACGAAGTTTCCCGAACGCTGCCCATCCGAGTTGGATTCTTCGGGCGACCTCTTTGTCGAAGTTGGACCTACCCAACTGGACAACTTGTCCAAGGTAAACATAGTGGTCAACAACTTCGAGTACATCGTTCCCAACGATAACCGGCACGGGTGTGACATGGACATTTGACATGATTTTAGTCTTGTCCATGTTCATCTTAAGACCCACCTGTTGGGAGACGATACTGAGGTCACTGAGCATAGTATTGAGCCCCTCCAGCGACTCCGCCATTATGACTATATCATCGGCAAAACGAAGATGGGTGATGTACTCGCCGTTGATATTGATGCCGAACCTGTTCCAGTCCAAGAGCTTGAAAACGTCCTCCAACGCATTTGTGAACAGTTTCGGAGAAATAACGTCTCCCTGTCTCACACCTCGCTGCAGTTGGATTGGTTGTGTACTCTCGTCCTGCAACCGGATCGACATAGTGGCGCTGCTGTACAAACTCTTTAACACCTCGATGTATCTATAGTCAATATGGCATCGCTGAAGGGACTGCAGTACAGCCCAGGTCTCGATTGAATCGAAGGCTTTTTCATAGTCCACAAACGCTAAACATAGTGGCCGATTATACTCCTCGGTCTTCTGTATAATCTGGCGGAGCGTGTGAATGTGGTCTATGGTGCTAAAGCCTTTACGGAATCCAGCTTGTTCGGGAGGCTGGAAATCATCAAATCTTCGCTCGAGACGATTCGTAATGACCCTCGAAAACAACTTGTATACATGACTCAGGAGTGAGATGGGTCTATAGTTCTTCAATAAGGTATTGTCGCCTTTTTTGAAGAAGAGCACCACCACACTCCTGTGCCATGCTTTCGGCGTGGTACCCTCGAGTATGACGGAATTAAATAACCTCTGGAGGACTACAAGTACCGGTTTACCACCCGCTCTCAGAAGTTCTGTCGTGATTCCGTCATCCCCCGGAGCCTTGTTGTTTTTAAGTTGTTTGAGAGCCACTCTAATCTCGTACAGGCTGATATCTGGGATGTCTTCAGTGTAATGACGGGTTAGTTTAGCTCTGGTATCTTGAGCTGCACCTACAACGGGCTTCTGTGTCGAGGCATATAACTGTTCGTAAAACCTTTCGAGCTCTCTCAACAACTCCGGTTTCGATGAGATGATACTGCCATCGTCGATCTTCAACTTAGTCATTTGGCTTTTCCCAATAGACGAATTCTTTGCAAACACTTTAGAGCCCTGGTTCCGCTCAATTGCTTCCTTAATACGTGCAGTATTAAAGGCACGCACATCGTGTCGCATGGATTTTGAGATTCGCCTATTAAGTCTGCCATATTCCGACATGTCAGTTGAAGATTGCAGCCTCATCTCGTTCCGAAGTTCCATTAATTTAATGGTTTCATTGGAGAGCTTCTGAGGTCTTTTCCGGCGCGGAGTCTTGAAGAACTGGGACCCCACGGCCTGAACAGTTTCTACCAGCCCGTTGTTGATCTCGTCCGCTGTTTTGCATTCGGCTAGGCACTGGAAGCGATTATGCAATAAGAGTTGAAAGCTTTCGGGGTTCTGGATTTGGGCAGGACAAGGACGGAGCGTGGACTTCACAAGACGTGACCGTTCTAGCTTCACATTAATATTCAGTGTGCCTCTGACAATACGATGATCACTTCCGGTTTTCACCCTGTTGATCACAGAGACATCACTGAATATTCGCTTCTTGGTCGTCATAATGAAGTCAATCTCATTTCTGATCCACGTCCACTTCCTGGATGGTCGCTTCTGGAAAAAGGAGTTCATTACGTAGAGCTCCTCCTTCTCCAAGAAGTCGACCAGCCGCTGGCCCCTTTGGTTCCGCTGCCCATAACCGTACGGCCCCACTCTCAACTCATCGCCATTCTGAGTGCCCACCTTAGCATTGAAGTCCC
The DNA here is from genome assembly GCF_025370935.1 of Choristoneura fumiferana. Classification (NCBI taxonomy): domain Eukaryota; kingdom Metazoa; phylum Arthropoda; class Insecta; order Lepidoptera; family Tortricidae; genus Choristoneura; species Choristoneura fumiferana. The sequence continues at coordinate 18,785,060 of NC_133475.1, read as the reverse complement.
CCATAACAACGGTGAAGTATGTCTCGGAGGAATGTATGGCTTGAGAGATTTCTTCATACATAGCCTCTACTTCATCGTCAGGGTGTGTCGAGGTTGGCGCATACACCTGGATAACCTTCAACGAATACCTATCGGTGATTCTGAGTATCAGGTATGCTACCCTGCTCGACACACTATCGACTTTTACCACGTTATTAATGAGGGACTTGCGGACAAGAAACCCGACACCACCCTGAGACTTTCGGTCTCCTTCCCGGAAGAAGAGCATGTTGCCAGACTCTAGGATTATCGTATCCTGCCCCTTTCGTCGGACTTCCGATAATCCCATGATGTCCCAACGCAAACTACTCAATTCTTCCTCCAGCTCAATGATTTTCTCATCCGTCCTCAGCGTGCGAATGTTGTGCGTGGCCAGGGCCAATGTCCGGTGGGGATGGTAGCGAGGAATCACCCGGAGATTCTTCGCACCCCTTGCTCCTCCGTTACCTGGCCCGCTACCAAGGCCAGGGATAAAGGAGCTGCCGGGGACTAGGGGCCGCGGCTTATTTGTACCTATCATTTTTTTTATTTGGGGGGGGGGGGGGTTGCCATAATCCCACGCTTGGCAGGCGGCTTGGGGATCGCAGTGTTTGCTGATGGTTTACGCAGAAGACGCTGCTGCCCGTCTTCTGGATTTTTCCCTTAGTCGCCTTCTACGACACCCAACGGAATGAGATGGGGGGGAGCTATTCTTGTCCGGCCACCCCACGGAGGTTAGGTATTTAACACGTATAAATTGTGAGAGCTCGCCGTCTGCTCATAATAACCTCAGGTAGTAGTACAAACAAGACGACGTGAGGCTCGTACAAAATTAAATCCAATTTCATTTAACAGTAATCCAGTTTCAAACAAACATCAAAGAGGACTTGCTTTTTTACAGAATTCATCCCAACAAGAAACAGACAACAGGAAAACAGATCCCACTTCACCTACAAACAAAGTGATCCAATTAGTGTTTGAAGTCATTTACGTTCCGAATATCTTTAGATTGTCAAGCAGTTTATGTGCAACTTAATTTGATGGTTGAACATTTTATTTGCCGAGAATTAAGATTTTTAAAAGTACTTCATCAATTCTACTAATCCTCATTCAGAAAACACTTAGAAAATTTTTTTTTTTACAGCTTCAGGGTCAGTTCCTTTTACTCGTAACAATAACTTGACGCTGGCTAACGGTCAGTCTGTCAATAATTAGCTCAGTAGTAAATGTTTGTCCTACTGAAATATCTAATTATGATTATTATTATAGGAAGAAGAACTTGTACCTCGGCTGTTTGAGAGAATTTCTTTGCAACAAGTTTAATTTATTACCTACACCAAGACCTACACAAGGGATTATGTCGACGTCTGGGACCTCTAAAGTAAATGAAAATTATAAAAAATATAATATATTGTGTATTTTATTTCATAATGATAAAATTTCAACTGTCGACAAATTAATACATTAAAACTCCTACTACATTACGTTTTACAGAAATCAAATTCAATCCACCTGTTAAGGTCCAGACTACTTAGGATACCAGCACACATCTCGATCGTTGTTGCCACATGCTCGTACATTTGGATATAAAACACATTATTAATAGTATACAAAATTATTGGGTTTGTTCGAGTTACCGAACCCATTCTTTGCCTACTACTAGGATCAATTTCTTGTTCAGTAGAATTGTCATCCTCGCTTGGAATGTATAAATTGGTAATAGAACTTCTCTCGACCTCAAATTTGTCTGCTAATTGACCCAACAAAAACTTTACAACACGATACTTCGACTTCTGAAGATTTTCGCCCTCGTACCAAGGCTTCAAGAAATCATTGTGTGAAATCCGAAGCAACTCGTAATATTTCATTCGATTGTCGTATTCGAGCTTCAACATCGCCTCTCTCCAGCTGGTTATAGACAGGTCCCATTCTTTATTGTTACTCATCTCCGCATACAGATTTCTCATTTTCATCACTTCCGTCTGATGATAGAAGCATACGGGGTTCTTCATTACAAATAATTCTGCTTCGAGGAAGTATTTCTTGTAGGGATATATTTGAGGTGTAGTAACAGTTGCTTTGTCTACTACGTCGTTTACTAGTTCATACACAAGGTTTCGGATCGATTTTTCATAAATATCTGTTTTGAGTTTTGCAACTGCTATTTGCCTTTTTTCCAAATTTTCAACCGAGTCTGCGTTCAAATTGACAACAAGTTTGCTTGCCAGTGTGTCAAAAAAACATATGTTACATAAACTAAACTCCCACAATTCACTGTAAATACCAGGTTTGTCCGAAATAAAAGTAAAGAATATTTCTTTATCTTGCCCAGGCGGTAGCACATCTTCATTTTTATTGAAGAAAAAGACTTGATCATACGTATCTTCAGGTATAAAAGGGATGGGTTTCTTAATCTTTTTCCAGCAGTATCTAAGGGTAACTGTGCCGAGATTTTGAAGGTACAATTTGCTTCTCCCGACTCTTTTTACTGGAACGTTGAAATAGTAAGACCATGAAGTGCATTGCTCGTGCCACGGTTCAAATTTCATTTTAACCAGGTGCATCAAATTTTGTCCTGGAATTGCTTTATAAATAACCGTGTTGTTAATTCTTATTGCATATACACCATAAAGGTCTTTACACTTGTTAGAGTCCAAATGAATTAAAATGTTGGGCATTGGAGGCAGCTTTTTTGGTGGCGTTTTTGGCTTTTTGCCTCTTACTATCAGTCCACCTATTTCGGGTCTGTAACAATGTTAAGATGTTATTGTAACAAAAAAAACGTAAACATTATTTATTACTTATGATGAGCGTCTCGGTCTTGCCCACAAATTTATCTACAACTAGCGGGTAACTATACTTTTCAGAGATAGTTAAGAAGCGTATGCTAAACAGGAATATTTAGTTTAATCGTTACAAATATCTTTCACAATCAAATCAGTATGTATTTCTACAGATAATCCTACATTAAAACAAACAAAGTCATAAATAAACAGAGCATCTTTTAATATGCTTGTAGCTGAAAAAGAATCGAGACAAGTGGCGCTAAACTAGTGCTGGAGGTAAAGCTCGCTGAGCCTGCGTAATAAGAAAGTATAACGTTAGAAAATGCCTTTTACCTGAACGGATCTATCTTCACAATTTTCTCGTGTAGCTCTTTCTCGCGTTTGTCCCTATAATTGTGATAATCCGAATCCAAAAAAGTGCACCTTGCTCGTTCAGGGTTACCAATAACACCCATTTCAGTTTTTTGAATATCTTTTGGAACACCGATATGCTCTATGAGAGGAGGTTGCCCCATTTGAGCAGGTGTTCTATGAATCTCATAAACTGGGTCACAATAGCAGCGTTGTTTCAACCTGTGAGGTTGATCCCACAATGTGTCTCTTACCCCTACTTTTTCTTCTATTTGAGCGTCTTCTAAAACAATTTTGCGCTCCTTATCTTCACGAACGTCTTGCACCAGATTGATTACCAGATCTGCTGGCGATCGTTTTGTTTGTTTGGCCAGCTTCATAGCTTCTTCTTTTCTTATCGTTATCCATTTCTCCCAAACTAACAATTCTTTGTCGGGTTCTACGGGATATGTTCTTGGAGTTTTTTGGGGTTCGTTAGATTGGTTCATTTTTGTTTGCTTATTATTTGCTATTTATATGTTAATGTGGTGTATTTTCGTTAAATGTAAGCACAATTTTGACAATTTGATGCTGTGGTAACGGTTGATGTTTGATTTTGACATGATCTTGACGCTATCTTGACGCCAAAAAGAAATATAATACGTATCAAAACTTCATGTACGTAGTAAAATTACAAACGTACGCAAAACATGTTTATGCGGATAACAGGTTTTATTTATTCGAATTTATTTATTTTTATACATTATTTTACTGTTTTAAAACGAAGGTAATCGACCAAAATAAAACAACCTCGTTGATTTAAGGTAAGTACAGATTGACTTTGGTACCTATTTCCATTAGGCATTAAAATACAATCAGAAATAACGAATTGATTGACACCTTATTTATTAAAATCGGACGATTAGTCTAGATACTACGGTGGAACATATGTAAATACAAACATACATAGACTGTTAAAATCATTACTCTTCCTTTGGCTTTGCCGTAGTCGAGTAAAAACGATGTTTTAGACAAATTGCAGCCTTATTGAAATTTGGTAGATGCCAAATTGATGCCAAAACAAAATGTCAAATTCACCCAAGTCACAACAATGTAGATAGAGTAGAGATAAATAAGAAACTAAATTAATGCGTGATTCAAAAATAAAGTAAAGAAATTGTCAGTGTTTTTAAATTTTCGTTAATCCACCTCGTTCAAGATGATGAAAACAGCTGCTCAGCAACAAACTGGTAAAGTTATTAATATTATCAATCTGCTACTTTGCTAATTTTATGCTCATACCTTTGATGAACGAACTAGCTCATACCTTGATTTTAGAGATGCTTGATATTTCGTCACAGTTCCATGCGCCATGATCACGAGACGACTCGTAGTCGTACCTATACTATACTAGTCTATACTATACTATACTAGTCGTCTCGTGATCATGGGCATGCAACTGTGCCCAAACCTAACAAACAAAAAGTTGGAAAACCCCCGACTTCGTCACTTCAAAGTGCAATATCTCAAAAATGGCTGAGCCGATTTTGATAAAACATGTCTTAGAACCATTGCTAGAAAACCTGATCTCAAATAAAAAAAAAACCTCATTCAAATCGGCCCACCCGTTTAAGAGCTACGGTGCCACAGACAGACAGAGATACACACAGACATACATAACGGTCAAATTTATAACACCCCTCTTTTTGCGTCAGGGGTTAAAAATATCGAGCTTCTAAAATCAAGGTACGCGGAACAAAACCCTAATTTAAATCACAAAATTAGTAATAACGCGATAGTCTAAAACATTGTGTTGCTAGTTTGGTAGCTCAGTGAAATACAGCTTACTCATCACAAATTTTGACTTGGATTATTATTACAATGCAATAAAAGCTGTGGTGGCCGAGTGGTTCGAGCTATGGCGTCTCAAGCAGAGGATCGTTGGTTGCCTTTTGGGTTTAAGCCCGAACTCACATCTGAGTTTTTCGAAATTTAAGTTCTAAATTACATACAGCTTTAGCTTCCGCTTTATGACAAAGGAAAACGACGTGAGGAAACCTGCTTAAACTGTGAAACTAAAAACTTGGTTAAGTAACTTAAATTTCAAGAATTACTGGGAATGTCCTCTCGAATGAACTCTCGAAATTTTAGACTGCTACGCTTGTTTTTTCCTTTTTAGTTCTAATAAATGAAAGCATTTTGAATCTCTTGAATTCACTCAGAGTGCAATTAAACAGATTAACTGAGTCTGCTATATGGTTTAGAGTAGCTAGGGCGCGCGTGAAGGGCGCCTTGGCCAACAACTTGGTCCTACCGCGCGGCAAGGCCAGCAGCGGCGGCCGGAGTCAACACCCTGCATAGTTATCGGGAGCGCAAAGGCTTATGTACTTCAATACACCTTGATGTATTAGTGTACATAAGCTAAACCCGGTGGGATTCAAATACGGCGCCATGCTACTGTTGCGACTTTAACTTCCATCCATCAAGCAAATATACTATAAAAAAACCGGCCAAGAGCGTGTCGGACACGTCCAAAATAGGGTTCCGTAGCCATTGCGAAAAAATTAAGTAATATTTTTCTAAGGATTTCGTATTTTAAACAGAATCTTCCAAGTTTAGGTATATTTATACCTTAGGCTGCTATTTACTAATAAACTACTAATAATTCTCAAGCAAACTTAGCCATTATAGTTTTCCTTGAAAGTTTGATATACTTACTACCATTCTGAATTTTTTCAAATTTTTCCATTCACCGGTTTAGATTTTAGACGGAGGGGACGCTCGATTTTAATGAAAATTTGCACTTTAAAGTTGAATATTTTGCAAAAAAATCGCTGAATCGAAAAATTGTCTTAGCAAACCCTTAATGGTTTTAAAAGAACTATCCAACGATATCCCATACTATAGGGAAGGATGAGAAAAAAAAATCACCCCCACTTTATGTGTATGAGTACCCTAAAAAAGTTTTTTTAATTTTTAATTGTACCATCATCATTGGTCGGCATAGTTTACTTATATATCCGTGAAAAATTACAGCTTTCTAGCATTGATAGTCCCTGAGCAAAGCCGCGGACGGACAGACAGACAGACGTGGCGAAACTATAAGGGTTCCGTTTTTGCCATTTTGGCTCCGGAACCCTAAAAATGACTATTTAAATTTTCAGAAGAAGAAGTAGAAGCGGCTCCGAAAGACGAGAAAGAAGTTGTACCTGCTTTTGGAACTCTCAAGTGGCTTCACTACTGGAGCCAATTCGAGGGTCAACTACCATCTCCCATTGACGTATCAATCACTGGATCTATGGTGTACCTATGCCCTGAACTCAAGTGGTACAACTTTGATGTCTACCCTCACAAAATTAAATTGACCAACACTGGATATACCCGTAAGTACAATCTGTTGATGAGCTGATAGACGGACAGACAGCGTGCTTTAATTATCAGTTCTCGTTTGTACATCAAAAATGTACTGAAGCTAAATATGAATAGGCTTAAAATAAATTGATCGTTCAAGATAAAGTAATTATTTCAAGTTCAAAATTTGAATTGTTTCTTAGACAACTTTTGAAGAGAAATTTAATTAATAAATAGCCAACACCAAAGTATTATTTTACGGCGTTCAATCTTAAGTTGAAATGAACCTATTTGTAGCTTAGGAGTTTGACTTATGGCGTCTCAAACAAGTGGTCATGGATGGCCCGGGACGTGATTTTGAGTTTTATGAAAGCTATGTCTGAATTTTTTTTAATTTGCCACTGGCTTTTTGTTGCAAAACTTCTTGAGTAATTTTGCAACGTGAAGAAATCAGTTTGAGTGTGTTAGTGTACAGTCAACAGCAAGTGCTCAAAACGGTGTACACAAGATTCTACTGCGAAGATAATAAGAGAGCGTTGAGATCATTTTGACCTCAACTGCTTATCTACTTCTGCTGCTGACTGTACAGTTCAAAAAAGCTTTAAGTACTTAAACTTACTTTAAAAAAGCAAAAAAAACCATCTTTGAATGGAACTTTTTTTTTTATTCGACTGGATGGCAAACGAGCAAGTGGGTCTCCTGATGGTAAGAGATCACCACCGCCCATAAACATCTACAACACCAGAGGTATTGCAGATGCGTTGCCAACCTAGAGGCCTAAGATGGGATACCTCAAGTGCCAGTAATTTCACCGGCTGCTTTTAACCGCTACATTCGCGTTACATTCATAAGTATAAAAGACGTTAGGATTTCAAACCCTATTTGTCAGCCATTCTCACTATTTTAGTCAGAAGACTTCCAATTCCAGACATAGGTCTTTCCCAAACGTCAAAGGACAGGCGAACCCTTACCCATGCACTGGTTTACTTCTTAACCTAATACGGGCCAGTTACTATTAGTACCTAGTAAGTAATGTCGCAGAACCTATACTTAATTTGAGAAGCCGTGGTGGCCTAGTGGTTTGACCTATCGCCTCTCAAACAGAGGGTTTGGGTTCAAACCCCGGCTCGCACCTCTGAGTTTTTCGAAATGTATGTGCGGGATTACATTTGAAATTTACTACGAGCTTTGCGGTGAAGGAAAACATCACACCACAATTTTTTTTACTCTTAAACTCACTCTTTGTTGGACCCTAACTGATTACTCCTCTCATCTACTCAAAGGTTGACTGGTAGAGATCCCTTAAAGGGATAAGTCCGCCTTTGTACAAGTATCCTAAAGTTTGTCAATTGTGTTTTGTTTCTTTTCTTTTGTACAATAAAGAGTTTACATACATCATGAGGGAAGCCTACACAAACCTGCGAAGTGATTCAATGGTGCGTGTGAAGTTCCCAATCCGCACTGGGCCCGCGTGGGAACTATGGCGCAAGCCCTCTTGTTCTGAGAGGTGGCCTGTGCCTGTAATTTGACAGTGTTCATTAAAGTGATACAATGAAGGAATGACGGCTGGGCTAATTCGGCCAGTTCTACTAGCAACGTAAATTGTTCCAGTATTACTTGGAGCCAAATGGAAGACAGAGCGTCCGTATCTCGAAGGTGGCTGCTTCATGGAGAGGCACGTGATATCGCAGATGCACTTCCACTGGGGCGCCGACATGACAGAGGGCAGTGATCACACCGTCGACAAGAGACGGTATCCGGGAGAAATGCAGGTTTGCACTTAAATACAGGGTGGAAAGTCGAAATAGGGCAGCAAGAGCAGCTACTAGATCCGTTGCTGCTACGCGAAAATGCTCATAGGAGACCTTTACTAACTTTTTGAGTGATGACAATCGACATTCACAGATTTTTGATAAAATATAATTATAGTCAGCGAGAAAATCGTCAGATTTGACTTTTTTCTAAATGCCAATCGGTCCCATTTCTATCAAGGATTAAAACTCTTTAGACCAACTAAGGTCAGAGTACTAGAACACCCACAAATCAAATAAAACTTTACCATACAGTTTGTAGGGTACGAATTTGCAAAGTGAAACTTTCGCATGTTATTTTTTTACGAATATGAATCTTTTATGCTTAAAGAAAATTAAACAGTATGTAGACAACTAAGAACTGAACATTTTAACTAAAGTTAGTGTCTTAACCCAGTACTGCTGCCCCATCTCAACTTTCCACCCTGTGTAGAGCTTACATATTTGGTGATTTACGGGCGGACAAAGCGTAGGAAGCTGTCAAATTAAACGCAAGAATTCTGCCAGGAAACAATATTTTAGGTTAGGTTTCCACCAGAGATGTGAGAGGATGCGTTGTGAATGCGACAAATAATTCAACCATCTGCCATAATCCTCTAACTCGCTGTACTCTTGACAGGGCGGTTGTGTGTCAGCTGAACACCAGGTTGTGGCTCCACTGAGGCGGAAACGAGCAGAGCGGAGAGGAGACGTGTAGCGATCAACCAACCATATTAAGTTGAATCCACATCTCATCTCCGCTTTATTATCATCAGACGTGTTGGGATTGGTCGATCCCTACACGTCTCCTCTCCGCTCCGCTAGTTTTCGCCTCAGTGGAGCTGCAGCCTCAGAAGTGAACTTTTTGACGATTCTCTTCGAAAAATATTTAGTGTGGTGGTTTTCCCTTTCCTTTCACACCACAGAGCTTGAGTCTGGTGCTCGTAGCGCTGCTGGTCATTCTCTTATTAGGCCCCTTAGTCTCCTTTTTCTATTAACATACCTAAGACAAGAGATGGGTCCGTCCATTCTAAAACAAGGTACGTAACTTGCCTTAACTTTCCACATCAATTTAAAACAGCATGTTCGAAATTCAGTTACTTTGCTAACTTTGATGTCACAGAGTTCAGAACAAATATAACTATAGTTATACTAGTAGGATGACAGCTACAAACGCTCTGTGAAAGCCGTAAATAGCAAATAAATAGTAAAACATTTCTCTCTATTTAAGATCCCTGACGTATTCCTTTGGCGTGAAATGTACGGTCGAAAATAAAGCACTTCAGTTTAACCAACAAAGCACTTAAGAGCGCGCAAACATTTTGTCCCAACTCGTCACTGGCGCGATCTCCTTCCCGCGGCCCGTGTTTCACCCGCACACTACGACGGTTTGCTGTGTGCGTACGATGCGAGCGTTGCCGAAACATTAAACACATCTTGATCGTTGTACATTTTCCGTCGTAGTAAAATTAAGAAAAATTTTTGTTGTGATATGAAATATTTTTATTTCTTAACATAATAATTTATTTTATTACTTACAAGCTTTTTACTTATCTTGCCCTGTTAGTATGTTAGTTATTAGTAGGTATGGATAAAATTTTGGAAGCTAAACTTGACTAAATATGCTTTTTTAGATTAAGTTAAAATTTTACATGCGTGTGTAAATCAAATGACAATGCAGTATATTATTATGATTTATGAAGCCTGATCTGATGATGGAGCTGGAAGGTGGCCGTAGGAATTCTGTAATAAATCTATATAACCACATCGAATTTGGGCTCGTTTGATTCGTCTTGACAAGTACTTTGGCCCTAGATGGCAACAACGTATAAAAATTACAGTCAGTAAAAAAAGCTGGCAATAAAAATTTAATTTTTCAGTGCTCGCAAAATATTTAGTTTCAATGTTTCTCACGCATATGATGGTATACTGTGTGAGGACACGTAATACTTAGTAAATAAATGAATATATCATCATCATTGCTCATAATTATTTTCATCTAATACCTTTAAACGAGCAATTCCGAGATCCCCGGCGATAATGTGTGTATATAAAATATTGTATGAGATTTTACATAATTAGGCCTTAAAACACTCGTGTGATGCTATAACGATATTCACTTCGCTGGTATCTTACACCACACTATGGTTTCAAGACCCCTCTTTATGTAACAATTGCATAAAATACTATTAGTAGATTGTACACTACGGGGATAAAGCACTTTATTATGTCACGGGTACGGTATTGAATCCTGAGCGTAACAAAGGACTCCAGATTTAACTCCCGAGCGCAGCGAGGGTGTCGTGCGTTAACTCCCGAGCGAAGCGAGGGTTTTAAGATGGAGTCCTGAGATCAGATGGAGTCGACTTCTCTGGGAGTAGATTATTAACAATGCGTAAGGCGTCTAATTTAATGGACTACGGAGTCCAATGACTTTCGTCACTCGTCATTTTCTAAATATTAATCAGTTCAGTAACAGAAATTTCAAACAATAATCTTCATTTTATATGATTTCACTTGGTACGTACCTAATAAAATACTGTGAAAACTAGACAAAAGTATTAATACTGAATAAAATTGTGACAAATTTTTTAAAGTTGAAAATGCATCATACATTTTACATATTGGACTTATATAAGTCTCATGATTAGGTATATCGACACTTCAGCCTGTTTCTATTTTCCGTCTGAAAATGAATGCAATCTTAAAATCAAGAAAGTAATGTTATCATAAATCCGAATTGAATTTAACACAAAAAGGTATTTATTATTGATCCTGAATGTACAGTAATTGGAATTAGTATTGATAAATAACCTTTTAATGGTAGTGTAGTACCTGATAAAAAAAATGCTATCTTAAAACCAAAAACAGTAATTTTACAGTAACCGTAAATCCGATTTGGAGTGAATTTAACAAAAAAAAATATTATGGAACTAGATTTCTATCTTGATTTACAGTAATGGGAATTAATAATGATGAATAACCTTTTCTAAGCAGCTCATACTGTGTTAAGAGTACTGTGTTTTTTCATCCCAAATGATTTCGTTTATTGCCCATATCTAAGAATATAAGATTTTTACTTACAACAAGATTTAATTTACTTTTATATCATACTCACTATCATACTAACAAACATACTAAAAAGGCAAGTTAAATAAAAGCTTTAATAACTTTAAGCTACATTTTATTTTTTAATACAATATTTATTTGCTGACTGTACCTTTGTCCCTGTTACCACCTAGGACTCGTCAAGACAAATCTAATGAGCCCAACTCGATGGGGTTATGTCGTTTTATTACAGAGTTCTTGTGGTTACCTTCCAGCTCCATCATCAGATCAGCTTCATGTCATAGTAATAATATTACATTGTCATTTCATTCACACATGCACGCAAAGTTTCATCTCAATCAAAAATCGGGAAGTGGGTCAAATTTAGTTAATACTTTACTTACACACTACATACTATAACATACATACTAATATGGCAAGTTAAATAAATATTGTGAAATGTAAAACGCATCTACCCGTATTAGTTTGAGTGAAAATTGCGAAAATTTAAACATTTAATTTTAACATGTAAAATTACTTATCAAGTATCAAGCAATTGCCGACGCGCTATAACCATCGGGTGTTTGCAGTAAAGGTTGTTAGCCTTGCGGAGAGCGCAGAGCGATACGTCCGTTCCTTGGGAGTGCCCGGCGCTTTCTGAGTCGTAACTATTAACGCGCGAGGTTATATAATCGATTTAGGACCCAAGTTTGGAAAATTGACAAAATTAAATGAGCTATTATTAAGCGCTGAAAAAAATATTACAGACTAAACATTTCCTGTAGATTTATAATAAAATTGATTTATTGCAAATACATCACAACAAATGAGATAAAAATAATGAAGTAGACCGATTTAGACCTTTTGAAGAATGGTATTTGAATAATAATCACTAATATTTTGATATATGATGACCCTATGTCTTAAAAGACTATATTTTCTATTATAAAAATACTAAAGTTACACCGTTTGTGGTGGGTTTATAATGA